>NC_041383.1:411820746-411870731 GCF_002162155.2 Triticum dicoccoides
GGAGATTTGGAAAGAAATGGATGTCGCCATGTGGGAGGCTTTGCACCGGCAGAGCACGCCAAAATAGAGGCGGAGAAGAAGGCCGAGGAAGAGAAGCGCGCCGCGGGGCAAGCTGCCTCGCAGGTCTATGTCGCGTCCGAGAGAGTCAGGCAATTGGCTCTTTGGTAGAAGTCTCGTGCAAGGGCCTGAGGGTGGCGGAGGATGCCCGTGCCAAAGCCCTGAGTGCAGTCGGGCCCAAGCGCCTCATCTACGCTTGGCGGTACATGGACCGGTTGCACGCTTCCAGCAAGGAGGAGTACCTGTTGGCGTTAGATCACCACACCGATGAGATCGCACTCTCCTGCCGGCAAGCCGCCAATCAGCACCTCGCGAGTTGCGAGGCTAAGGAAGAGGCATTGTGTCGGCGTGCTGGGAAACGGCCGCGCACCAGGGCACTCATGGCGCACCACAAGCGCTCCTGCGAGCGCTGTGGCTTTTAGTAGGAGTATAATTTAGTTTCGTAAGGTGATCTCATTAGTTTTGGGGCACAAGTGATAAATCCCAAACGTTCAGGAATTATTAGCGTCCTTAATTAAGTATGTAAGAGGGAAAGTTTGGAAACCTTGTGTATCCGTATGCATTTTGTAAGTACGTGCATATAGTACAAACTTTACTATATACTATCGCACTACATGTCTCTCTATATATATGCTTGCAGACTGTGCTACTCCCCCCGTCTAGGTGAATAAGTCATCTTTGGTTGTGCACCGTGGCCAAGAAGGAGGGAAGACTTTATACACCTAGACGGAGGGAGTACTACTATTACTTATGTACGTGCAAATGCACGTTTTAACATTAGGATGCGGTTTTTGTAAAAGTAGAAAAATAGAACTAGTCAAGCTTGTGAAACGATTCAATGCAAAACAAATGCAAAAATGCTCGTTTGATTGTTTACTTTTAGCTTCATTCTCTGTGGTTATTTCTCTGTCGTACTTTGTACGGAGTATCTCACTGGTCGGAAAGACTTGCAAATTCCCAAACCGCTTCCTACACCCTGTATCGAATTTTTTGCCTAACAAGTTGTGCCATGCAATTGGAATTCCAACTTGAGCACTAGTACTACTAGTAGGAGTACCAGGGGCCAGTTCGTTTAGGCTTCTAGATTAGTAGTAATCCCATTACTACTAGCTCCGTCCTGGTTTATTGGTCCCCATTGTAATCTGTGTCAATTTTTGATCATAAATTTAACTAATGAAATGTTTGTGCATGTCACATGCACTAACATTTTATCAGTTAAATCTTTGGTCAAAATTTACCACAAATTACAATGGTGACGAATAAACCAGGACGGAGGTACTAGTAGTAGTTTAGAAGCCCAGATAAATGAGTGAGGCGCCTTAATGTTACTCTCCACTGTGACTAGTCTTATGGGAAAAGTTGGGGAAGAGACAGCTTATTTTTTGAGCCACCAAAAGAACTGGCCCTAGGAGTAGTAGCTAGGGATACTAGGAGTAGTAGCGAGATGAACCAGAGAAAGTAAATGCAGAGAGGTGAAATGCAAAAAAGACAGAGGGATGTGATGGTTGCTTCTCCGTTTACTTTACCATGCCACTTATTACTGGTAGTGGTTGAGTTTTGTGATATGACGACTTTACTGCCGCAGCCCGAGCGGGGTGAGACTCCCGTGCAGCGCCGCCCTCTACACTTGTACTACATCAGTCATGGTTTATTAGTCCCCCATTGAATTTGACTGAAGAATTAACTGACAAAATGTTAGTGCATGTCAACAAAAACTATATCATTGGATTCGTATTTGAACATAGTTTTCAATGATATAACTTTAGGTGACATGCATCAGCATTTATCGTACTATATATAATGTTAGTTCAATTTTTGGTCGTAATAATCTATAGTAAGGTGCCCGTGCGTTGCACGGAAGAGTGAAATGCATTGATCGGGGAGTTGTTTATTTTGACAAAGGATGTGGGGGTCATCTCATGTGTAACGTGTATCGGTAGGTTTCTTCGGATATTATTTCATCTCTAGAGCTCACAAACATCCGAATGAAATAGATAAAAAAGTATCTTTTGCAAACAAAAGCGTTCAACTGTTCAACCTGCATCCAAAACTTGTGAAGAAATAACACTTATTGTGCTTTGCAAGAAATGATCTTTAAGAATTAGTTTTTGAGTATCGATTGTTATACATGTTGGCTACAGATGACATGACACTTTCTATAGTGAACACTTGGCTATATTATTAAGTATTAACCATGCCCTTATACACCTAGACGGAGAGATTAAATCAGGATGACTTGGAAGGGGCAGAGGAGATGTAAGAAATGGTTCATAGTAAGTCTTTCACCAGTACTATAGTAAAAATTCATACATGGAAGATTCTAGACTAAACCATAAACGGATACACTTTTATTCATGCGCGA
This sequence comes from Triticum dicoccoides, assembly GCF_002162155.2. NCBI lineage: Eukaryota > Viridiplantae > Streptophyta > Magnoliopsida > Poales > Poaceae > Triticum > Triticum dicoccoides. The sequence continues at coordinate 411,823,166 of NC_041383.1, forward strand.
TACTCCAATAGAGCAAGATCATGCATGGAAGTCTCCACATGCTTAAACAGCGGATTACATTGAGCGAAGACTAATGATCAATATTTAACTTGATAATGCATATGTCCAGGTGAACCTCCTTGGAGTCCCCATGCACCACGTTGGGGGGGGGGGGAATCATACCATGTGTCTTCCATGTCCACATCGGCAGGAAGGTCCCAGCTCGGCAGAGTCCAAGTCAGCTTCTTGTAGCCAGTGCCGCCGCCCACATAGCTCGGAGGGGTAGTAACAGTGAGCACGCACCCATACATCGGCCTCGTGTCAGTGTCAGCGTCAGCTGCGTCGCCCCTAAAGCACACTACAGAGATGGGGTGGTAGCCTACGCGGGCCTCACCGGTCACGAACAAGAGGAAGACGCTACCGTCCTCCTCCGAGACTAGCAGGCGGCGGTGATCCTCCAGCGACTCCGGCACGGTGAGCGGGTAGCACGTATCGTACTTGATGTTCTCCGCCAAGGGCCAGTAGTGACCGTTGCATGCATCCGTGAGGTGATGCACGATGTCTGCCGGCGAGCCCCAAAACGGCATCGGGCACTCATAGCAGTAGACGAAGGGCTCCTTGGAGGCATCGACCAGGCCATCCATGAAACGGGACTGGTTGTAGGGGACATTGCGCCAGTTTAATATATGAGCAAGTTACTACGAGATTTAATCCGAATAAGCACAAAATAAATCATGACGGCTATAACAAGTGGACTAGCATAGTAGATGAACAGATAGAATCTAGTAGGATACAGAGTAGAAACATGAATGCTACCACGATTTCGAACAGGAAGGACAGAAGCACATACAGTGCAACGGGAGCAGCACCATTGGCGTTGAGGTTGTCGCCCATGTCGTTGAGGAAGAGGTTGCCGAGGTCGGGGAAGAAGTCATCATCGGTGAAGTCATGCCTGCCAGCAGTCGCGAGAGTGTGCTCCCAAAATTTCAACAGCGCCCGCCGAATGGAGCGCAGGAGGGAGTGGCTGTAGGGGATGTTGCAGCCGCCGAATGGAGTGTAGGAGTAGCAAACGAAGCAGTAGATGGTGCTCCTCCCTAAGTCTCTATCTCTACTCTTATCTATATCTCTACTACTCTTCTTTGTTTTTTATAACAAATTGAATAGTATTGCGCCGTCCGCTGCACGCCCGGCTGAAGACGCCGCCTCGCCTCCATCATCACCAACTGAGTCTTTTATAGGAGTAGGAGTAGAGAAAAAACCGAGTTGGTGATGATGGTGTGCCGTGCAATGCACGGGCATCTTGCTATTTTTTTGCATATAATTCCAAACACCACGTAGACACGGTCTTTGACCATTTTACAACTATGTTAGTATCATTGTTAGTGGTCAGCCGGTGCAAGTTATAGCCCCGGGTGTTTTAACCTTTATTTTAGTAATGATATCTGGCGATTGTTCGGCACGAGCTCAATCCTATCGAATCCCACGTAACCGTCAGATTTCCATCCGACGGTGGCCTGTTTTTAAGCCATAGTATTTGATAAAACCGCCACCCTTACACACGTACTGTAACTGCGTCACGGGCATTTGCAACTGCCATGTCTCCCAACGAACGTTTGCTGGGGATTGGAGTTAGCACCGATGGCGGTTTGTAGTCGTTCCACGCTCGGGCATTGAAGTTTGTAACTATTTTAGATTAGAATATACTACTCCTTCGGTGCTAGTAGTAGAGCAGAGTCCTACTCCACTACTACTCTACTCAAGCAAGTTAGGGTATAGTAGAAGGTACCGTAGGGAGTACAAGTACTGTGATCACTCAAGCAAGTTGTCTGACTTTGATATGACCCTACGCTGCTGGTATGTGTCTCATAAGTCAAGCGGCGTGTTGTAGTCATCATCACCTGTCCACTTCCCACAGCACATATTCGCTTCTCCATCTTTGTCCGCACATAATCTTGTCCAATCTTCCATCCCCGCTAAGGCGCCTCCCCCTCGACCGAAACCCAAGCACTAACAATGGCAGAACCGAGCAGCGTCCGCTGAAAGAGTGGCTGGAATTCGCTCCCCACAGAGGTAATCAAGCTCATTGTTTTGCGTGTGGACAATCTCAGTACCATGCCGCTCGCTGCGTGCTCGTTGGGGCTGTATCGTTTACTCAAAGCCCTCAGGACAGAGATTTTTAAGCCAGCTACTTGCTTGCTGATGCCGCCTGATCTTCAGAAACGGCATGTCACGCAGCATTACGATCGTAGGGTGGCGAGCATCAACCCCCTTGACTGCGATCCGATCCCCGTCACCCTCAACTACATTAACAGTATGTACTGGGTCGGCATGAACACGTCTTGGATGGTGCTCCTTGATGGTCGCGGCAGCTGGATGCTCGTGTAGGTCTACACCCGATGATTGATCCCCCTTCCTTCGATTAACACTTCACTGCTTTGGCACCGCGGCCTAGAATACTCGGAATCTTACAGTAGCCAAAATGATACCAAGTTTGATTTGCTCAAGGTTGTAATCTGCCAAGTGCCCACAAGATCTGCGAATTATAAAGACTTCAGGCTAATTGCGTTCTTCAACCGCGGTCTCGCCTATCTGACAGGTCACTGCGGTAAGTGGATAAATCTACACGTCCATCGCAGGATCATACATCCTCCATGGTTCTCTGATACCATTGAACACAAGGGCTTCATTTACGCTGTCGACTCCTTCTATGGCTGGACGTATTGCTGGCTTACTCCAGTCATCGCTACAAATGGCTATTACAACAGTATGTTACTTTCCTATGATATCATGATGGCTTGACTATATTACTGTCAGCATTTACTGAAAAAATATTCATGCTCATAACATGCTGTTCTTAAGACTGACTACATTAAGAGCCCTTTCTTATTTGACTCCAACTTGATATGATGTTGTAGGCCGCCTGGTGTCCCTACCCTTCCTAATCCCAGAACCTTTCAAAGAAAAGCGGCATGGCAGTTGCAGGTGGTTCCTGGCTTGATCAGACGACGATGAAAGATTGATGATCGTTTGCACGTACCGGACGTGTTATTTAGCGGAATACAATTACAGTCACTGCAAGGTCTTTGAGTAGGATCCCAACTTCTCTGGGCCTTCAGGAATTTTTGACTGGAGGCTGGTAAGTAGCCTTGGTACATGCTCTCTGTTTGTCGGACTAAATTATCTGATTAACCAGGAGATAACCGACGGCAAGGATCATGATGGCAGCGCGGTTTCATTCATCAGGCAAAACTGTGTGTACACGGTGTACCATGCGTCTCTGCATGCACCATACCCTGATATGTGCCGCCACACTCTGCAGCACAAAGTAGGAGAGATGGTCGCAAGTATCAGACTTCGACCTGCTCGCTGGAGTTTCCCCGTCAGGCACCCATCTGGTTCAAGTCGTCAGCCAATCTCCACAACTTAATAAATAGTAACGTCTAACTGAGCCAGTTAGTTAGATGCATACACTTGGTGTAGTAGGATCTTTATTTAGTTTGATGCATACACTTGTTCTTTTTTGGTAGCCCTTTTGTAATCATGGCCGATGTTTGGTTTGGAAGGGAGAGTTACGTCTTTACTCTTCTGGCCTGCTTACTGCTTCTGTTGCACCCCCAGCCCTGGTTGCTGCTGCTGCTGTTTTCAATGTACAATCAGTAGTATATTTTGTCTATTGGTTGAATAAATGTGTTGTTAAAATGACAAACACAATGTTTTGGAAGTCGTTGCACGGTTCGATCCTTTAGTGCCCCGTACCGTACGTAGCGCATACTATTTTTCGTATGGAACACATTTTCCACTTGTTGATAACATGCAACCACTGATGAAGGCCCAATAGAGGAGCCCATAATTAACTATAAGGGAGGCTCTCACATGAATCCGGCCCAGGTACATGCTCATGGCCCCCTAAACATAAATAAGTAAATAAATAAATAAAGCTAAATGATCATGCATCAGTTCTTTAAATTCATGATTTAACATGAGGATATTATTTCCTACGATAGTGTAGTTACATTCAGTCGATATTATTCTTAGGCAAAGATAGCGACCAGTCTTCTTTCTCCCAACATTTTCTTCCTGCAACCAGCGGACCCATGCAAATCATAGTCAACATCGTAAATAGTTCCGGTCCATTTTTATTTTTCAATAAGAATGTCCAACCCAGCCCAACACATTGGCGACAACACTTTATCCTCCGCCTTGGTGTGCTCGCCGCGGCGCCGCCGTCCGGCCCTGTCAACATAGTTTTTTTCCGAAACGGTTCCTGTCAAAATTGTGAATCGGGAGAGGACTGTAGTTGTGAGTATGACAGTACGGACCCACCAGGTCCACTCCCGAACACAAGCAAGCGCCTCTTTTACTACTCAGATGCACCCCCTCACTTTTTTACTCTAATCCACCCTGCTGATATCTGTGACCCACATCATTTTCAATGTATAGTCAATTAACGACAGAATTGCACAACTTTTTTTGAGTAGTAATTTGGAGGAGCAGGCTATAAACTGGGTTGTGCGGTCTCTGTGGCCCGTCTAACAACATGACTAGGCCAACATTTTTTTATTTGGGAAAATAGGTAGCCCAGTATTTCTTTTTGAAGAATACCTAAGCTAGGCCTATTTGTTTTCTTCGACTTACTGGGCTGCAAATCCTTCAAGACGAGGAGGGATGCATTCCGGCCTGGCCAAAGAGTATGGTTAGTGTCTGTTAAAATAATATCAAAGGGGTTGAAAATTCCAAAAAAATTATAGCAGATGGGATATTAGTTTCTTTTTTGTTTTTGTTCTTCACTGATATTTTATACTCCCTCCGTCCCAAAATTCTTGTCTTAGATTAGTCTAGATACGGATGTATCTAATACCAAAACATGACTTGATACATCCATATTTAGACAAATCTAAGATACGAATTTTGGGACAGAGGGAGTATTTCATTGGATTTAACATGACATAGTACTAATTTATTTTTAAATTTGTTTTAGTATGGCTACTAATTTTTGGATTAAGAATATTTTCTTCCCCAGCAAAAATTTGTGAATTTTCAAAATTTCGCACATATTTAGGTAAATTTTTTAACCCTGGTACTGACCAGAAAATGGGCAGCAATTCTAAAAATGGAAAACGGGCTGCAATAAATTCCATATGAATTAGAAAATGAGTAAAAAGTATAAAAATAATAGCAAATGGGCTGTACACGCCACAGATTTCGAGGCTGACATGTTTACGCAAGGCTTTGTCAGTCAACACATGATTCTAGCAGCAGTGACTGTTGGATGTCCATCAAATGGCCGACGTGCTTCTTAAATGTCTGATTTTCCTGCTCCAGCCGCCTAAACTAGCGTCGGGGGGACTGCTTGCTCCCTCCTCTTGGGGCCCGCTGTGATGCCGCGCAGGCTTCACCGGCCCACCCTACTCCCTCTGCTGGCATGAATGCATGCAATCAACCGCCTCCTTATTACGTGAACTAAATGATTTCTCCCACTGACATCTGGGGCGCACCGGTTGGGAGGCTGACCTATGGGCCTACTAAGTTGACGCGTACACAGGGCTTGTCAACTTAGTCAATAAACGATTCTAGCAGCAGTAACCGTTGGATTTGAATCAAACGGTCCTGCTGCTTCTTCAATCGCTCCTCTTCTTGCACCAGCCGCCCAAACCAGCGCCGGCGAGACCGCCTGCTCCTGCCTCCAGTGGCCGGCTGTTCTGCCGTTGAGGCCTCACCGCCCCTACTACTCCCACCGCTAGCCAGGCCCTGCGGCGACATCAGCCTCACACCGCAGCTGAACCAGTGAACCCTCGTACTCCTATCCGTGTGGGTATCCACTGCCGCGTCTTCCCCAGCTCCGCGTCGTCCCCTTCCTAGGCCTCGCCGTCGTCCATCGCCCTGGTGCCCTCGGCGTGGCGTGGACAACATGGTCAAGGAATGACTTCCATCGGACGTGGACTATACATGGAGAGGCCGACAGCTGGGTCCATGACGGCCGCAAGGAAGTGCCTACATATTACACGCAAAATAATGATTCCTCTAGCTGACAGGTTGGACCCATTAGCTATATCTTCGCACGCAAGGAAGTGCCTCCTTATTACGCACAAAAAGATGAATACTCCCCCTGCTAGCTGGGACCCAACATAGTGGGATGCTGACTTGTGGGCCTACTAAGTTGACTGGGACGGAGGGCTTTGTCAACTTAGTCAATATGAACGATTCTAGCTCCGGTGACCGTACAATGTCCATCCAACGGCCATAGTGCTTCTTCAACCTCTGGTCTTATTGCTCCAGCCGCCCAAAGCAGCGCCGGTCGTGCCACCTGCTGCTGCCTCCTGTGGCCGGCTATGCTGGCGCGGAGGCCTCACCGCCCCCTACTACTCCCACCGCTGGCCAGGCCATCCCTCCACTCACCCACACCCCCTGTTATTCTGCGGCGACGGCAACCTCACACCAAAGTCGAACCAGTGAACCCTCGTACTCCTCTCCGCATGGGCATCCACTGTCGCGTCTTCCCTGGCTCCGTGTCATCCCCTTCCTAGGCCTCGCCGTCATCCACTGCCCTGGTGCTCTCGGCGCGGTGTGGGCAACGTGGTCAAGGAACGACTTCCATCAGACATGGACTGTACGTGGACAGGCTGACAGCTGGGTCCACGGCGGCCGCAAGGAAGTGCCTCCTTATTACGGACAAAATAATTATTCCTCCACCTGACAGCAGGGACCCACCGGATAGGCCACTGTATTTCACAAAAAAACGTTTCCCCCTGACTACTGGGACCCATCAGCTACATCTTCGCACGCAAAGAAGTGTGTCCATATTATGAGCAAAAAAATGATTCGCCCCCCTGACTGCTGGGACCCACCAGCTACATCTTCGCACGCAAGGAAGTACGTCCATATTATGGGCAAAAAAATGATTCGCCCCCCTGACTGCTGGGACCTACCAGCTACATCTTCGCATGCAAGGATGTGCCTGACAGTCGGGACCCACCAGGTCGAAGCGTACATAGTGTTGTCATTCTGGTCGTGAACATGTATTTACATACTGGTCGACATAGAGGCGTGCACGTGCTGTAGTAGGGGCACGCACGTAGCATGTACACGTACATACAACGGCTAGTGTGCAAGAAAGAAAATACGGCCACATACGTACATATGGGCGGGGTCTCGAACGCCTACTCGCGCATACGTACGACCAGGGCTTATGTACATCGCTGGGTCGAAACGGAGAAACTGCATCGTCGTCGTGTTCACGGGGAGCCAACAGAATGCATCGTGTTCATCAGGAGGCAACAAAACGCGTGGGAGCCAACCGGCTTGGACAGAACAGCCGATGGAAACGACGCCCGGCGTACCGCAGAATGGAGGAAATGGCCTTGTATTTGACCGGCCATGTTCGAAATGGGACCCTGTTCATCGGATGGGTCTGGCGTACCGTAAAACAGAGGAAACAGACTTCTGTTGGACCTCCTATGGTCGAAACGGGGTCCTGTTGATCGGGACGGGTGTGGCGTACCGCAAAACGGAGGAAACGGACTTGTGTTGGAGCGCTACAGTCGAAACGGGGGTCTTGTTGATCGGGAGGGGTGTGGAGTACCGCAAAACGAGACTCCAGGGGATATTGTTCATCTCCACCGTCGACCTCCTCCAGCCTCCACGAGCTACTGTTCATCCAGCGTCGACCTCCTCCAGCCTCCACCTGTGATTGTTCATCCACGGTCTCCTGTTCATCCAGCCTCCACCGCGCGCTACTCCATCGGCTAGTGTTCAACCACGCCTCCACGGGCTACTGTTCATCCAGCCCTCCACCGGCTACTGTTCAACCAGCCCTCCACGGGGTCCTCCTGTTCATCCATCCCTCCACGGGGTCCTGTTCATCCAGGCCCAACCGGCTCGATCGGGGTCATGTTCATCCAAAGGCAACACCACGGGGTCCTGTTCATCCACCCCCCACCGGGAACTGTTCATCCAAACCCCCCAGCAATGCTCACTGTTCATCGAAAGGCAGCGTCGATCGGCTTCAGTTAGCAGTAGTAGCGAAGGAATCGCTCAATTGTTCGGGTTCAGTAACGCGTAGCCTGTAGTGCAATCGCTCGGGTTCTGTTAGGCGAACGCCTCGCTCGGGTTCAGTTAGAGCCCAACGCCTCGAACCCATGCGGCCCCCGACCACCCATCGTAACCGGGAACTCCCCGAAATTTTCCTCGCCCTCGCTTCTACCACGGTTTTTTCCATCATGGACGGCCCGAAGAATGTCATGCAGCTGCGTCTCCATCCCGCCCAGGACGAAAAGCCCATTTTCTGTCAGGATTTTTTGTCATAGAAGCAGGAGCCCACCACATCTATGATGATACCGGGTTTTTTTCACAATTATCATCATAGAAGTGTCATAAGTATGACAAAAAAATTTCATTTGGCCCAAAATGTCACGGATGTGTCTTTTTTTGTAGTGGTGGCAGCGGGGTCCTATTGGAAACTAAGCGATATTAAGGCCTCCTTTTAATAGAGTACCAAACCAAAGCATTAGCGCTTATTGAATACATGAACTCCTCAAACTACGGTCATCACCGGGAGTGGTCCCAACTATTGTCACTTCGGGGTTGCCGGATCATAACACATAGTAGGTGACTATTGACTTGCAAGATAGAATCAAGAACTCACATATATTCATTAAAACATAATAGGTTCAGATCTGAAATCATGGCACTCGAGCCCTAGTGACAAGCATTAAGCATGGCAAAGTCATAGCAACATCAATCTTAGAACATAATGGATACTAGGAATCAGAACCTAACAAAACTAACTCGATTACATGGTAAATCTCATCCAACCCATCACCGTCCAGCAAGCCTACGATGGGATTACTCATGCATGGCGGCGAGCATCATGAAATTGGTGATGGAGGATGGTTGATGACGTCGGCATTCTGGATATGGGGGTATCCAGACTTGCCTGCCCGCGGCCCACCGCGTGGCTCCATCGACGACCTGGTATGGCCCAGCTTCGACATCAACAACTCAAGATGCTCGCGAGGGGCCAAGCCTCGTGAGGCGGACGATGCCAAGACCCCCCGAAGGGATCGGCCTCTTCAGGCTGGCTCCCAAGGGGCGGAGAGTTCTATGCAAGGTGCACCTCATGAGGCTCAGCTGACGTGAGCCATGATGACCAAGGTCAGGCGGGCGCCAGCGGGCGCAGAGCGCCAGTTTCCTATTTGGTGTAAGTGAGGCAAGCCACATGCACGGAGTCCCAAGGAATCAGCCAAAGGTTTCAATTCTGGTGCAACAAGACCAAGACCACCAGGACGGCAGGACGGAGGTCATCACCGAGCCCACGGCAGCGTCACGACCAGGGGATTATCGTAGGCGAAGACCACTTTTGTTAGGATAAGCTGTACTACTTGTCCCCTTTCAAATCCGACTGTTGTGGGATCCCTTCCCGCCAAAATTTGGGAAGAGGACCCAGGCCACTATAAATAGGACTTAGCCACCACCATAGAGAGGGGATCCATTCTCACCCGACCACCTCACCAGCTCTCTTGAGCTCAAGAACACCTCACCTCCTGAGGCCGGTTCATCCACTGTACTAGTTCATCCTCAGCCCCTCGAGGCAATCCACCAAAATGCTAGAGTAGGGTATTACACCGCAAGGTGGCCCGAACCAGGATAAACGGCTATGTCTCTTTGTCTCTTCGAGCTCGTCGCGCTAGGCTTAGGAGGATCACGAGTAGGCAGGCTGGGTAGGTTGAGATATCCTCACGCACCCCAGAGTTTGAACCTTTCAAGGGTTTGCAGAACCCGTAATCCGACATTTGGCGCGCCAGGTAGGGGTGCGTCGGATCTCCTCTTCCGTCGATCGATCCACCGTCACTCCGGCAACTCCATGGCCGATGCACGCTGAGCTCGCATCGAGCGTCGGGCCGCAGCCGCCACTCGCTTTGCTCAGACCGCTCCGACAGGCGATGGTTGTGCTCGTCGTGCCCCGTCTTTGGTGGCCAACACCGTCACGGGCCCTGCTGGCCACGAGTAGCAAGCTTCTTTGCTGCACCCTTCGGTGCGCCGCTACGGGCGCACCGACACTCAGTCACTGACCCCAGCAGCTTCATCCTCCCACGCACGTCACGTCCTGGCGAACGCGCAGGCCACTCTACTCATGGCGCGGGAGCTCCTTCGCTACCGCCCGGTCGATGACTTCTACGAGGAATGGCTCGAGCGGATCGCTGAGCTCGTCAGCGCGGTTGGGGGATCCACTGCACCGGCCCCCTCACTGCCCTAGCAGCCGCCTGCCACGGGCGATGTGGCTCACGGGGCTCCTCCGCCACCTCCGGCTCAGGGCCTCATCATCGAGCCAAGGCGTGTGGCACCGTGGCACGACCCGCCGCGCCAGGCACCTGCGCGGGAAGAAGTGAGCTTCCAGGTTGTGCAGCAGCCTCAAGGAGAAGCACGCGTACTTCCTGCACCCCTGTGTCAGGCCCGCGTGCCTCTAAAGGAGGTGGTGGCGCGCATGCACCAGGACCAAGATCTACCTCCTCGACGGGCCCCAGTGGCCACAACAGGATGTCGCGCGTTCACCTCGGAGCTATGCAACGTCATCTGGTCGAGCAAGTTCAAGCCTGACCCGCCCCCATGCTACGATGGCACCGCCGACCCCGCCGAGTTCCTGCAGCTCTATGAGCTGAGCATCAAGGCAGCCAGCAGCGACGCGAAGATCATGGTGAACTGGTTCCCTATGGCCCTCAAGGATGGCACGCGTTCTTGGCTCCTGAATATCCCCATGGAATCAGTCTCTTCCTGGGAGGAGATGCGCCGTCGCTTCATCGCCAACTTCCAGGACACTCGCGACCGTCCGCCAGCCGTGGGTGACCTGGGTCGCATCAAGCAGCAGCCAAGAGAGACCCTTCAGAAGTATATCCAGCGCTTTAGCAATGTTCGCCTCAAGATCCCCAAGGTGTCGACGAGGCCATCATCTCAGCGTTCACTGATGGTGTCCGCGATGTCAAGATGAAGGAGGAGCTCGCCATCCATGAGGACCTATGCACAGCCCTGGAGATGTTCAACATGGCGAACAAGTGCGCAAGGGCTGAGGAGGGGCGCCTCTCCCTCCTCGAGCTCCCTGATGCTGACCCTGAAGACAAGAAGGCCAAGGCCAAGGACGTAAAGCGCAAAGGGCCGGTCGTTTCGCGATAGAGCCAGAGATGAAGTGCGGCTGCAACCACCCCAAGTCGTTCAAGAGCAAAAGACTATTCTGCGTCTTCCACAACGTCCACAACCAGAACACAAATGACTGCCAGGAGCTCAAGGCCCTCAGTGACGGGCGCCTCGGTCGATTCCCCGAGCGCAACGATCGAGGCTACGGCCATGGAGGCGGCCGAGGTGGAGGACGCTGGGACGGGTGAGACCATCGCCAGGAGTGGCACGACCACCCTCGGGAGGACTGTTGGCAGGGCCAACCTCGCGAGGGCGCCTGGAGGGAGCATCCTCATGAGGAGCGCCCTCAGGGTAATGCCGGTCTTCCTGCACTGCCCCCACCACCAATAAGGAATGAAGATCATCACAAGGACGAGGGGGTTGGGGGCTTCCAGGAGCCTCGAGCCATCGCCTGTATCTTGGGCGGCTCACAGGCCCCGGCTTCTCACCGCATCTTCAAGCAGTTCGCGCGCGAGCTGAACGCAGCGCTCCCCAAGCCTGAAGCAACTCGCCCTCTCAGGTGGTCCAAATGCACCATCACCTTCAGCTCCTCAGACCAACTCAAGTGCGCGGCCACTGCTGGCGCGCTCCCCATGCTCTGCTCGCCCGTCATTAGCAACATGGTCGTCACCAAGACTCTCATCGATGGTGGAGCAGGGCTCAATGTCCTATTTGTTCAAACGTTCGACAGGTTCCAAGTGTCGTACTACGTACCAGCTTTAGCCAACCAAGCGATTTTCAGGAGTGACCGATGGTTCCACACACCCGAGAGGGCAGGTCCGCCTCCCTGTCACCTTCGGCGAGCGCAACAACTACCACACCGAGCTCATCGACTTAGACATCACCGACATTTGCATGTCGTACAACGCCATCCTAGGGTACCCAGCACTAGCCAAGTTCATGGCAGCGGCGCACCACGGCTACAACGTCCTCAAGATGCCAGGAACCAGCGGCGTCATCATGGTCGCATGCCAATAAAAGGATGTCGTGTGCTCCCTCGAGCGCGCTTTCCAGGCTGCAGCAGTCGAGAGCCCTGAAGATGAGGGCGGTTCCCTCCCTCCTGAGGTCGCCCCCAAGACAAAGAAGTTACAGCTGGGTCAGGGATCTCGTGTGGAGGCCTTGCCCGAGGACGCCACGCTAAGCCTCGCGTCCCCGGACGGGGCGGCTTCGACCATCGCATAGGAAGGCATCCCCGGCGCCTCTCTCAGGCTGGGCTCGGGGGCTCTCCTTGGGAATGCCTAAGACCTAGCCAGGGTCACGAGGGAGGTGCTTGGGCACCATGTGGAGGCGCGCTTCAGCGTGCGCTTCCCTAGAGAAGGCATCAGGCGGGAGGCGCTAGGCGTTCAGGAGTTCATAAGCAAGGCAATCGAGGAGATTCAGGAGGCAAGGGTTCTGCAAGGCTATCGTCGCCTATCGCGAGGTGTGGCTCACTGCCCTGGTGAGGGTAAGGAGTTCCATGTCTACATCGACATCCCAGGGCTCAACAGGGCCACATTGCGGCAGCTCTTCTGGCCGTCTCGTGTCGGCCGATGCAAGGGTCCACCCCACAGCTATGTTTGTATGCCTTTCGGCCTACCAGGCGCAGCTGTGGTGTTCCAGCGCTGCACAAGGGACGCCCTGGCGGCTCGCGAGGCCAGGCACCAGGCGACCCTGGCGGAGATGGAGGAGCACCCCTAGGAGCCTCCTAGGCCCTCTGGGCCTACCGAGGCTCGGGGCCAGGGCGGCTCATGAGGAACGACTCTAGCAGCGCGCGTCTTTCGCTACCCCAACACCTCTTCAGCGATGGTACCAGGTGACATCTCTCTAGTTCGTTCAGTTTGGGGGCGCCCCACGGGCTGCATCATCCCCAGGCCGTATGGGTCCGTCCCTGCGGCATGTATCCCTTTTGCATCTACCAGAGCTAGTTTACCTTCCTTCGCAAGCTACCTTAAGATTATCAACTGTCTGACCGGCGCTTCATCACCAAGAATGTCTCGCACCCTTGTGATCCCTCCTGCGACTGCCTCATGATTAAGGACTGGCACGACGTCTGCGCTCGGGTCCGTCCCTAGAGCGTCGCTAAGCCCAAGAGGCTGAGCTCTGGCTCACGGGCCAGTCCCCGTGTATGTCACCTCCCATGGACCTTGGTGCCTTGTTCTCGCATGAGCTAATCGCGGGCGGATGAGTAAGGGCGCGTGACCTGGTGCCCCCGTGGCCACGGGAACCGCGCACCGATTGTTTTTCTTCAGGATCTTTGCATCAAAAGACTGAGCATGGCATTTGTGCTTGGGTCCATCCCTGCAGTGTCGATAAAACCAACGGTTGAGCTCTGTTTGGCGGGCCGGCCCCGTTCACGTCACCTCTTGGGGTCGTTGGTGTCTGGCCTTCTCATGCAATAGCCTCAGGAGACTCATTCGGTGCAGGCTGCCTAACCATCTTGCAGGACTAATACAAGTGTTCCCAATCAAGCTCAGGCGCAACCTGCCTTGAGGTAGGGCCTCGTGAGTTCTGCACTGGCTCACGGGTGCCCATATACACCTCCTCCAGCCCTGCCGTGCAAGCCACGTGTCAGGGCAGGGTTGTACACGCCCCAGGGGATCTCCTCAGAGGGAGCCCCCTCCCACGCACTAGTGGAAGCACCATGCTCCGCGCTGGTCGTCAACACTGTCGAGGAGCGGCTATGCCCATGCAAGAGTGGAAGCGCTATGCTCCGCGCTGGTGATAAACAACTGGGGGTGGCCTCGTGGCTGCATTAACCTCACGGAGCTTCCAAGCTCAGGACCAGCCTCACCGCGCTGCTCTCCCTCGGGAGGGCAGCGCGAGGGGGCTGGGCACGAGGGCTATGCTCAAGTCACGCCTGGTGTACCCCACCTCGCCAGGTCCCATGGGCCTGGTCTTCGCGTGCCCCTCCCGAGCAAGAGCCCGGGGAGGAAAGGTATTATGGTCGGTTCATACGTCAAGGGGGGCTCCTGAGCATCGCATCTCAGGAGCCTAAGTGGCCACGTAGCCCCTCACCTCTTGGTCTCGTCCTGGTGATCCGGACGACCCAACGGCGGCTGAGGCATGCGCGGGGCCGGGCCCTGCTGACACAGAACGCCAAGGCCCGACTTTCTCCCTTTTCAAGTCATTCGTACATCAAGGGGGACTCTTGAGCATCGCGTCTCAGGAGCCTAACTGGCCACATAGCCCCTCACCCCTTGGTCTCGTCTTGGTGATCCGGACGACCCAACGGCGACTGGGGTACGCGTGGGATCGGGCCCTGTCGATGCAGAACGCCAAGGCTTGCCTTTGCACTTTTTCCTAAGTTGTTCGCACGTCAAGGAGGACTCCTGAGCATCGCATCTCAGGAGCCTAACTGGTCACGTAGCCCCTCACCCCTTGGGCTCGTCCTGGCGATCCGGACAACCTGGCGGCAGATGAGGTATGCGGGGGGTTGGGCTCTGCCGACGCGGAACAATAAAGCAAACAGAAAAAGTCAGGGAACTACAATCTAACTATTACAAAAACATATTGTTCCAAGCTAACAGTTTTAAATGCCTCCACAGCATGCTACATGATACAGGACGAACAGGAAAGAGCAGCGTCTCCAAGCTGCCTCTTCAGCCCTGGGTGCCGCTATCACCTGCCAGCGGAGCCTCGTCGCTAGTTGCGTCGCCCGTCCCCTCAGCCCCAGCCGGAGGACTGACAACAAGGAACTTGCTTAGCAGGGCATCCACAGAGCTCTTCACGGCGGCAGCAACAGCGCTGCAGGGGTTGAAGTCCACGGGCTTGAGGAAGGCGGCAAAGTCGAAGCTGGTGTCCCGTAGATAGAGATGGCTAAAGACGCATGTAAGGGCCGATGAAGAAAGAAAGCGAGCCTCACCTTCCACCAAAGAGCCAAACCCATCGACGGTGTCCTCAAGCACTACCACGACCTCAGGGAGCAGAACAGCAGGGCTCTCCCTCGAGGCCACCACCGCCACCTTCTTCAAGGGATCGTCCCCAAAGAGTGACTGCTGAGCCTTGTGGAACCTCGCCTCAAGGGAGGCGAGGGTGCTGCGCTCCAAGGTGGCCGCTTCCTTGGCCTCGACAAAGGACGCCTGGGCCACCTCCGTCTCCTCCTTTAGCTTTGTCAAGCGGTCATGCTCCGTAGCCTACTCTAGGGCTGCCTTCTTCAGTTCAGCATCTCGATCGGCAACGGCAGCCTCCCGGTCCTTAAGCTTCTCCTCTCACTCCTGGAACTGGCCAGCCTAGGCGGCCTGTCGATCCTGAAGAGCCTTTAGTTCAGCCTCCACCGTGCGGCACCGATCCGCGTCTTTCGTGGCCTCCTTTTGCGATAGGTCATGCTCGACAGCAGCCAACCCAGACACCTTTCGGGCCTCCTCCACAGAGCCCCAGGCCGCTCGGACAGACGCATCAGCCTGGAGCCATCTATCAATTAGCCCCAGGCGCCCCAACGCTGCACGCCGGTCCGGGCCCCAAAGTTTGCCTTGGAGAAGGTTCAGCGCTGCTTGTGCCTCCTCCAGGGCTCCGGAGGCGGCAGGAGCGCCATGGCCTAGCTGCATGCTGGGCAGGAAGAAGACGTCCTCGGCGCCAGGACAGGAGAAACCACAGCAGCAGGAAGGAATGGGAGCTCTGGAGGCTGGGCGACTTCGGCAACGAGGATGGGTGCCGATGGGGTCAGCCCCGCTGAAGGCACCGGCACCTCCTGAGGACGGGCTTTCGCGCCCTGGGGAGACGACATCACCGCTGGAGCTGCAGGGGCCGTAATGCTCTCCTTCGCCAGGGCGGCGGCGGCCACCTTGACGCGCTCGACCACGGCAACTCCCGCGCCCTCCTCCTTCTTCTTCAATGACTGTTTCCTAATGACGGACGAAGGTGCTAAGCATCGCATCAGGAATCGATGACAAGATCAAGGGAAAGCACTCACTGGTCAGAGAAGACATAGTTCCTCTTCAAGCCTAACAGCGGGTGCTTCGCTGGAGCAGTAGGAGCTGCACTCTTGGGAGCAGGAGAACACGCGGTCGGCACCACTCGGGACACTGCTGGCGAAGGCGGAGCACTGCCCGAGGGAATCAACACAGTCCTACCCTTATTCATAGCCGACCACTTGGGCTGCTTCGAGGAGGCCGCCCCGGATCTCATGGTGACCTCGGATGGGCAAGCCGGCTCCACCAGCACAGGCGCATCGTCATCATCGTTGTCAAGAAAGTTGCGGAGGAGCTCCCTCTGCCTCGGGGCAGAGGATTCCCCCTCGCCCTCGTCCTCGGTGGCCTCGGAGGAATGGTCGCTGGAGGACAGGCCCACCAAGGAGATTAGGTGGAGGGGGAGGCCCCGTCTACACGGGCCTGAACGTGTCAAAGACCGGCATGGCAGCAGCAACCTCCTCCCCATCGACTCGGCGGTATCTCAGGAGCCATTCCTCCGAAGGGCCGCTCGAATCTTTCCCAGTCAAGTAAAGCGACACCTTACTCAGCTCCTTCTCAGGAAGGGTGTCCCGGCGCAGGCGAATCTTGTCATCGGCGCCCCCAAGCTTCCACAAGGGGCGGGAGCGATCTTGGAGCGGCGCTAGGCGCTGCATCAAGAACTCCTTGACGATCATGGCCCTCGTCAGCTTCTCGCTCTTCAGGTCCTCCTCCATCTTCTTCATCAACGGCTTCAGGGAAGGGTCGGTGATCTTCTCAGAAAGCCACCCCTTCTCGGAGGAGGGGGGCTCGGTCGGCAGCTCCAGCAGGTCCTGCGAGCACTTGGCGTCCATTAGGACCCACCTCTTCAGGGCATCCTCCACCTTCTTCCCGACGCAGGAGATCGCGTTATCGCCCTGAGCTGCAACGAAGCCGATGCACCCAGCGGGTCGGTCGCCACCCATGCGAAGGAAGAAGAAGTGGCGGAGCATGGCGATGGAGGGCATCACCCCCACAAATGCCTCGTAGTAGAAGGCGAAGATGGACAGGAGGATGGAATTGGGGTGAATATGGAGCGTGTGGAGGCCGTAATGGTGATGAACAGCGTAGAAGAAGCGAGAGAATGGGGGCACCAGCCCTGAATAAACGTTGTGCAGGAAGAAAGGGTAGAAGGTGTTGTTCGCGGGTTCCGGGGAAGTGGCAGTGACCTGGAGCGCAGTATCCTTCCACTCATTGTCCTCGCTCACCGTTAGGAGAAGCGCAGTCTGGAGCTTCTCATCGGTCACGGAGGGTGCGGTCAGCACCGGCTCGTACCAGGCGAGGCCGGTAGCCGAGGCTGGAGCCTTGGTCTTCTCAGGAGCCATTGGGTGGAAGATTGGAGGAGAAAATCGGCAGATCTGGTGAGTTCTTTCGGTGTTGGGAGAAGGGCATCTAGAGCAAGACGAAGGAAAGGCAATGAAGGCACGACAACAGGCGGCTCCCCTTTTGACAGACGGGAACAGTTGCCGAGGCAACATGGGGAAGTGGAGATGCCCACGTCCCATCAATCGCCACGTGTCATCAAGGCTGCAGACGGTTAGGGCCCGTGGCTCTCCACACATGCCCTTTGGCTTCGCTTGGAAGCCAAGTCCGAGCGCGCCTTGGGCCCGGGGGCTACTGTCGGCGTTCTAGATATGGGGGTATCCAGACTTGCCAACTGGTGGCCCACCGCGTGGCTCCATCGACGGCCTGGTATGGCGCAGCTTCGACATCAACAACTCAAGACCCTCGCCTGGGGCCAAGCCTCACAAGGCGGACGACGCCAAGACCCCGAGGGGATCGGCCTCTTAAGGTTGGCTCCCGAGGGGCGGAGAGTTCTATGCAAGGTGCACCTCACGAGGCTCAGCTTACGTGAGCCATGACGACCAAGGCCAGGCGGGTGCTAGCGGGCGCAGAGCGCTAGTTTCCTCTTTGGTGCAAGGGAGGCAAGCCATAGGCACGGAGTCCTGAGGAATCAGCCAAAGGTTTCCATTCTGGAGCAACAAGACCAAGACCACCAGGACGGCAGGACGGAGGTCATCACCGAGCCCACCGCAGCATCACGACCAGGGGATTTTCGCAGGCGAAGACCACTTTTGTCAGGATAAGTTTTACTACTTGTCCCCTTTCAAATCTGACCATTGTGGGATCCCTTCCCGCCACATTTGGGAAGAGGACTAAGGCCACTATAAATAGGACTTAGCCACCACCATAGAGAGGGGATGCATTCTAACCCGACCACATCACCAGCTCTCTTGAGCTCAAGAACACCTCCTGAGGCCAATTCATCCACTGTACTAGTTCGTCCCCATCCCCTTCAGGCAATCCACCAAAACGCTGGAGTAGGGTATTACACCGCAAGGTGGCCCGAACCAGGATAAACTAATGTGTCTCTTTGTCTCTTCGAGCTCGTCGTGCTAGGCTTAGGAGGATTGCGAGTAGGCAAGCTGGGTAGGTTGAGATCTCTGCACGCACCCCAGAGTTCAAACCTTTCAAGGGTTTGTGGAACCCGTAATCCGACAGATGATGACGAAGGCGATGGATTCCCCTCTCGGAGCCCCGAACGGACTCTAGATCAGCCCTCCCGAGGAAGATTAGGGCTTGGCGGCGGCTCTGTATCGTAAAACATGATGAATCCTTCTCTCTAATTTTTTCTCCCCGAACGTGAATATATGGAGTTGAAGTTGAGGTCGGTGGAGGTCCAGGGGGCCCATGAGGCAGGGGTGCGCCCCAGGGGGGTGGGTGTGCCTTACACCCTCGTGGTCAGGATGTGGGCCCCCTTATGTTGATTCTGTAGCCAATATTTTTTATTAATTCCAAAAAGTGACTCCGTGGAGTTTCAGGTCATTCCGAGAATTTCTATTTCTGCACAAAAATAACACCATGGTAGTTCTGCTGAAAACAGCGTCAGTCCGGGTTAGTTCCATTCAAATCAGGCAAGTTAGAGTCCAAAACAAGGGCAAAAGTGTTTGGAAAACTAGATACGTTGGAGACGTATCAGGGTCCACGAGTCAACGACAAGACAGGAGCACCTTCCCAGGGGGTAGGGCGCGCCCTCCGGTCTTGTGGTTGGCTCGGGACTCTTCTGGCCCAACTCTTTTGCTTAGGGGGCTTCTTCTGGTCCATAAAAATCACCGTAAATTTTCAAGTCATTTGGACACTATTTCATATTCTGATGTAGGGTAGAACCCTAGATGCTCGATCTTTCAAGATTGGAGGGGATCCTACGAAGAACAAGAGGGGAAAAACAAGGGGAACACGAGGGGAAACACAAGAGAAATCACTCAACCAACAAGATCTGGTCACACATATGCTAGATCCTTGAAACACAAAGAGTGATACACGATTCAAAGTAAACAAAGGACGATACAAAAGGTCTTCTCCGCGAGGAGGTCTTGAAGGGTTTTCCTGTGATGGGGTCTTGAATCCGCTTGGGGGATCTTCTTCGAAGAGGTCATGAGCTCCGAGGAGAAGTAACCAAGTGGATGAGCAAAGCTCTATCTCAAATATGAGCTAAATCAATGCTAACCCTAACTAGGAGGAGCAGGAGGAGAAGGAGGTCTACTTATAGTCTAAGTGCAAAAGGGGGCGGAATGAAAGGGTACATGGGCCTTAGGCCCGAAGCTGCGCACACACACACAGCGGACGTCCGGCCTCTACCGGTCGTCCGGTCGCTCGCGGAGGTCCGAACGTCCAGTAGGGCTCGTACTTCTGCTAATTACGTTCTGTAAATGTGGTACCGGACGTCCGAAGATGGCCGGTCGTCCGGTCGCTTCAGATTTCTGCTGAAACGCTTCGGGTGTGGAATTGTCAATCGTCCGGTGCGGGCCAGATGTCCGCTCGCTATGCAGTATTGCCGGTCGTCCGGAGGGGGACGGACCTCCGCTCATTGTAGCTCTCGTCGGCTGGGACTTCACGCGTCGGATGTCCGGTCCTGGTCAGACGTCCGCTGGCTGGAGCGTCAGGCGCCGGACGTCCGGTCCTGGGCGGACGTCCGCTCGCTGGAGCTTCTTCGGTAGCTCTTCTTCTTGTCCTTTGTACTCAGTTTCCTCGCCATCCTGTCCATTAGATGTAGCTATTCTGTGGCCTTCCTCCAAGTACCTGATCACACATAGTGTTTCCCCTTGAGGTAGTAGCCATGTCTCATGTATAGAAAGTGGTAGTTCGGAGAGGAGTGAGTTCACCTTATCTTCGATAGCCTTTGCTCGAGCTCTTATCATTGGTCCAAGTGATGTTGTGGGAGATGTAGATACGTCCATGGGGATGATCGTGGGATGCTCCGCATCATCTCCCCACCCTTGGGAAAGATCCGACCTCGGATCGAAAGCTTCATCACGATGGTATGGCGAGAGGTCTTTGACATTGAATATGTTGCTCACGTTGTACTTGTTGCTTGGGAGGTTGATCTTGTAAGCATTGTTGTTGTTGTGTGCTAGCACCTTGAAGGGTTCATCGGCTCGTGGTAGAAGTTTTGACTTGCATTCATTGGGGAAGCATTCCTTGCGAAGGTGTAGCCAAACAAGGTCTCCGATGTTGAATATCATGGGTTGCTTGTTGATGTTGAGCTTAGTCGCGAGTCGTTGTACTTGGCGCTCGATGGTGTACCTTGTATCTTCATGCATCTTCTTGATTTAGCTTGCTCGTGCACTCGCATCCATGTTGGTGCGCTCTTGTAGTGGAAGAGGAAAAATGTCCAATGGGGACAACGGGTTGAAACCGTAGACGACCTCGAAAGGGGACTTGCCGGTAGTCAAACGTCTTCGTGGTTGTAGGCGTACTCGGCGATGGGTAGGCACTCCTCCCACTCCTTGATGTTCCTCTTGATCAACACACATAGTAAAGTGGAGAGTATTCGGTTTGTCACCTCCGTTTGGCCGTCAGTTTGAGGATGGTATGCCGAAGAGAACAAGAGCTTGATTCCGAGCTTGGCGCATAGAGTCTTCCAAAAGTAACTCAAGAACTTGACGTCGCGGTCTGAGACAATCGTCTTTGGCACTCCATGGAGGCGCAAGATTTCACTACAAAAAAGATTTGCGGTATGTGAAGCATCATCTATCTTGTTGCATGGGATAAAATGATCCATCTTGGAGAATCGGTCCACAACAACAAACACGGAATCCTTTCCATTTTGAGTTCTAGGCAAACCAAGTACAAAGTCCACGCTAATGTCTTCCCAAGGTTGATAAGGAATAGGAAGGGGCATGTAAAGACCATGGGATTGAGGTTTTGACTTAGCTTTGCGACATGTAGAGCATCGGTTGGTGAAGCGTGAGACATCACGGAACATCTTGGGCCAAAAGTAGTTCTTTGAGAGCGTAGCAAATGTCTTGTCGTGTCCAAAGTGTCCCACTAGTCCGCCTCATAGCCTCCATGAGCCTCTTGCAAAAGGACCAAACGAAGAGAAGACTCGGGAATGCAAAGTTTTCTAGCTCTCATAAGGTAATCATCCTTGATGTGATAGCGTTCCCAAGATGTATGCGTCAAACATTTGGCATAAGGAATTGCAAAAGTAGGATCATGCACATACAAGTCTTTTATGTGCTCAAAGCCAATGACACTCAATTCAAGTTTAGTGAAAAACATGCATATGCGGGAAAGAGCATCCGCCACTACATTTTACTTACCTTTGATGTACTTGATGACATAAGGAAAAGACTCAATGAATTCACTCCACTTAACATGACGCTTGTTCAACATAATTTGACCCTTAAGGTACTTAAGCATTTCATGATCAGTATGGATGATAAATTCATGAGGGCGAAGATAATGTCCCCATTCACGCAAAACTCTCACTAAAGCATATAGCTCTTTGTCATAGATCGGATAATTGAGTTGCACTCCGGAAAGTTTCTCACTAAAGTATGCTATGGGGCACTTTTCTTGCGTTAACACACCTCCTATGCCATTACCACTAGCATCACAATGAATTTCAAAAGGTTTGTCAAAGTTTGGTAATGCAAGCATGGGAGCATGAGTAAGCAAATTTTTAAGCTCATTAAATGCGGTATCTTGGGATGGTCCCCAAACAAAAGGCGCATTTTTCTTACTTAGAGAATGCAAAGGTGAAGCAATGGTGCTAAAATCCTTCACAAATCTACGATAGAAACTGGCTAAACCAAGAAAACTACGCACTTCTTGCAAGTTGGTTGGTTGGGGCCAAGTTTTAATAGCATTGATCTTAGATTCATCTACATGAACACCCTTAGAAGACACAACAAAACCCAGGAAAACAAGTTTATCAACACCAAAAAGGCATTTGTCCATATTAGCATAAAGGCGCTCTTTCCTACGGGTTTGCAACACGGTTCTAAGATGTGTGACATGATCTTTTAGGGATTTGCTAAAGACAAGAATATCATCAAAATAAACCACAACAAATACACCAATATAGGGTCGAAGAACAAAATGCATGACTCCCATGAAAGTACCAGGTGCTTCGGATAAACCCATTGGCATAACTAGCAATTCATATAAGCCAAATTTGGTCTTAAATGCGGTTTTCCATTCACCACCTTCTTGGATGCGTATTTGATAGTAGCCACTCTTAAGATCAATCTTATAGAAGATGGTGGCTCCGCTAAGCTCATCAAGCATATCATCTAGGCGTGGAATAGGGTAACGATATCTAACGGTGATAGCATTGATGGGACGACAATCGGAACACATGCGATAAGTACTGTGTTTCTTTGCAACAAGGATTACCCGAACGACACAAGGGCTCAAGCTTTCACGTACATGACCGTTGTCGATGAGTTGTTGTACTTGCCATTGGATGTCCTTAGTTTCCTCAGGGTTGACGCGGTAGGGAGCCTTGTTAGGTAGAGGTTCTCCGGAATGAGGTCGATTCGGTGTTCAATGCCTCATAGTGGAGGTAGACCCAAAGGTAGCTCGTCCGGGAAAACATCTTGGAATTCCTGCAAAAGAGAAGACAACACTAAAGGTAGATTGTGAGAGGTGTTAGTTTTTGGTGCCTCGTCATTGCACAAAAGGACATAGTAGATAACACTTGATGGGTTCTCACACACTTCTCTCATCTCACTTTTGGTGGCAAATAGGACTAAGTTTTTCTTGTCACTCATCATGGAGGCACTCGATTTTGGCTTGTGGTGCTCACTCTCTTTTTGGTGGGTCACTCTCTCACTCTTTTCTCCATGATGGGTGGCTTGCTTGTCGGTGATCACTTGACTTGGAGACATAGGTCGTAGCACGTATCCTTTCCTTTCATCTTGAAGCTATAGTGATTGGTACGCCCGTTGTGGATGACGCTTCGGTCAAATTGCCATGGTCGACCAAGAAGGAGGTGGCAAACGGACATCGGGACGACATCACACTCCAAAGTATCTTCATATGCTCCTATCTTGAAAGAAACTTGCACCGTATGCTCGACTTGAATAGTGCCGGAGTCGCATAGCCATTGAACCTTGTATGGGTGTGGGTGCTTCATCTTGACCAATTGGAGCTTGGAGCGTAGTTCTTCACTTGCCAAGTTATCGCAACTACCTCCATCGATGATGACCTTGACGGACCTTCCATTGATGTCGGCCTTGGTGTGGAAGATGTGGCATCTTTGGTCTTCGTCTTGTTGATGTTGAAGAGTCAAGACCTTGGAGACAACGAGAGCAGGGCTCGAATCCTCATCACAAAATACTTGATCATCTTCATCTTTGTTCACGCGCCGGTGCATGGCGACTTGCTCAAGGGCTTCCATTTCCTCTTCACTCATGGAGTCATAGGTTCCGTCATCGTTGAGGATCATGGTGCGCTTGTTGGTACACTCAAAAGACTTGTGGCCTTGGCCGCCGCATGTGAAACACTTGATGGAACTTGTCCTGACGGTTTCATCGGTTGGAGTAGATGATGAAGCTCGCAGCTTGAAGTTGCTTGTAGTAGGAGGACGACTTGAGGTTATCGAAGTTTTCTTGTAACTCGACTTGTCATCGTTGCTTGTAGATGGCTTGGTTGAGGTAGAAGGCGTTGGAGTTGTTGAAGCTTGGTTGTTGGAGAAGTCTTAGCTCTTGGAAAAGTACTTGGCATACTTGAAGTCATCTTGCACTTGACGTTCCGCTTTGGTAGCTTGATGCACGAGCTCAATGAGGTTGGAGTAGGGTTGGAAGTCGGCAATCTTCTTGATGGGATGATTGAGGCCATTCAAGAAATGGGTCATAGTTTTCTCATCATCTTCCGTGACATTGGCTCTTATCATGGCAATCTCCATTTCCTTGTAGTATTCTTCAACGCTTTTTGTTCCTTGCTTGAGGAGTTGGAGTTTCTTGAAGAGGTCACGGTTGTAGTAGGTTAGCACAAAGCATGCTCGCATGACATCCTTCATTTGATCCCAAGTGGTGATTGGTGGTTCACCTCTTGCTTCTCGACGCTCAAGGACTTGTTCCCACCATATGAGCACATAGTCTTGGAACTCAAGGGATGCCATAGAGATCTTCTTATCTTCCTCATAGTTGTGCAAACGAAAGATTTTGTCGACCTTCAATGCCCATGAAAGGTACTCTTCGGAATCATTGCTTTCGTTGAACTTGGGCATGGTGAACTTGAGCCTACCGTAGCGTTGCTCTTCATTGTGTTGGGATCGAGGGTGTGATGATGCCCTTGATGAGGATGATTATCATCCTCATATTGATCTTGGCAAACTTGAGGTTGTGGAGGAGCGTGAGGAACTTGACGATGCACTCTTGCTTGGTAGTTTCGCTCTTGAATTTCTTCGCGGAGTGCTTCCTCTTTATTGCGCGTATCTCGGTTGCGGTTGGCGATGGCTCAACTTGACTCTCGAAGGGCATGTTGTGACTCAAGTGCTTGACCTTCACATTGTTGTTGTTGAAGACATTGAGCCTCGACATCTTGTTCGTCTTGGTGTTGGCGCGTTCGCTCTTCCTCTTGGTGATTTTGACGTTGCCTTTCTTGTGCTTGTGCAATAGTAGCTTGGTTTCGGCGATGACGGTGTGCTTGCTCGTCGAATTGCTCTTGTGGATGATTTCCGTGTAGAGGATTGCGAGTTGCTTGACGAGCTTGGCGCGCGGCTCGATGTAGAGTGTTCGATGTCGGTGTACTTGAACCGGAGAGGTTGTCATCGGAGTGTCGACTCGAGCGGCTTCGTCTTGAGTAGGACGGAGTGGTAGAACAGCGGTTTACCAACAAGGCACGAATCTCGTCCATTCTTGCATCATTCTCTTGTTTGTGTGTGTCGAGCTTGTTGTCGAAGTAGTCTCTTGTTCGTTGCTCAGAGAGTCGCAGGTCGGTGGCGAGATTGTCGATGCGGTCGCTCATTTCTTGTTGTTCTTGATGCAAATCTCTTTGTGCACTGAAGAGGTGGCTCTTGGTGACATAGGCTGACATGTCATCTTCTATTTATAGTCTAAGTGCAAAAGGGGGCGGAATGAAAGGGTACATGGGCCTCGGGCCCGAAGCTGCGCACACACAGGCAGTGGACGTCCGGTCTCTACCGGTCGTCCGGTCGCTCGCGGAGGTCCGGACGTCCGGTAGGGCTCAGACTTCCGCTAATTACGTTCTGTAAACGTGGTACCGGACGCCCGGAGATGGCCGGTCGTCCGGTCGCCGGTCGTCCGGTCGCTTCGGATTTCCGTTGTAACGCTTCGGGTGTGGAACTACCGGTCGTTCAGTGCGGGCCGGACGTCCACTCGTTGTGCAATGTTGCCGGTCGTCTGGAGGGGCGGACGTCCGCTCGCTGTAGCTCTCATCGGCTGGGACTTCAGGCGCCGGACGTCCGGTCCTGGTCTGACATCCGCTGGCTGGAGCGTCAGGCGTTGGACATCCGGTCCTGGGCGGAGGTCCGCTCGCTGGAGCTTCTTCGGTAGCTCTTCTTCTTGTCCTTCGTACTCGGTGTCCTCGCCCTCCTGTCCATTAGATGTAGTTGTTCCGTGGCCTTCCTCCAAGTACCTGATCACACATAGTGTTTCCGCTTGAGGTAGTAGCCATGTCTCATGCATAGAAAGTGGTAGTTCAGAGAGGAGCGAGTTCACCTTATCTTCGATAGCCTTTTCTCGAGTTCTTTTCATTGGTCCAAGTGGTGTCGTGGGATATATAGATATGTCCATGGGGATGATCGTGGGATTCTCTGCATCATATTCCTTTTCTATAAAACTCAAAAACAAGGGAAAAAACAGAAACTGGCACTGGACTCTAGGTTAATAGGTTAGTCCCAAAAATCATATGAAATAGCATATAAATGCATATAAAACATCCAAGATGGATAATATAATAGCATGGAATAATCAAACATTATAGATACGTTGGAGATGTATCAAGCATCCCCAAGCTTAATTCATGCTCGTCCTCGAGTAGGTAAATGATAAAAACAGAATTTTTGATGTGGAATGCTACCTAACATATTTATCAATGTAATCTTCTTTATTGTGGCAAGAATATTCAGATCCATAACATTCAAAACAAAAGTTTAATATTGACATAAAAATGATAATACTTCAAGCATACTAATAAAGCAATCATGTCTTCTCAAAATAACATGGCCAAAGAAAGCTATACCTACAAAATCATATAGTCTGGCTATGCTCCGTCTTCATCACACAAAATATTCAAATCATGCACAACCTCGATGACAAGCCAAGCAATTTTTTCATACTTTTGATGTTCTCAAACCTTTTCAACTTTCACGCAATACATGAGCGTGAGCCATGGACATAGCACTATAGGTGGAATAGAACATGGTGGTTGTGGAGAAAAAAAAGAGGGAGATAGTCTCACATCAACTAGGCGTATCAACGGGCTATGGAGATGCCCATCAATAGATATCAATGTGACTGAGTAGGGATTTCCATGCAACGAATGCACTAGAGCCATAAGTTTATGAAAGCTCAAAATGAAACTAAGTGCGTGTGCATCCAACTCGCTTGCTCACGAAGACCTAGGGCAATTTGAGGAAACCCATCATTGGAATATACAAGCCAAGTTCTATAACGAAAATTTCTCACTAGTATATGAAAGTGACAACATAGGAGACTCTCTATCATGGTGCAACTTTGAAGCACAAGTGTGGTAAAAGGATAGTAACATTGCCCCTTATCTTTTTCTCTCATTTTTTTCTTTTGTTTTTTTGGCCTTCTCTTTTTTTGGCCTCTTTTTTATTTTTATTTTTATTTTTCATCCGGAGTCTCATCCAGACTTGTGGGGGAATCATAGTCTCCATCATCCTTACCTCACTGGGACAATGCTCTAATAATGAATATCATCACACTTTTATTTACTTACAACTCAAGAATTACAACTCGATACTTAGAACAAAATATGACTCTATATGAATGCCTTGATGGTGTACCGGGATATGAAATGAATCAAGAGTGACATGTATGAAAATTATGAACGGTGGCTTTGCCACAAATACTATGTCAATTAGATGATCATGCAAAGCAATATGACAATGATGGAACATGTCATAATAAACGGAACGTTGGAAAGTTGCATGGCAATATATCTCGGAATGGCTATGGAAATGCCATAATAGGTAGGTATGGTGGCTGTTTTGAGGAAGGTATATGGTGGGTGTATGGTACCGGCGAAAGTTGCGCGGTACTAGAGAGGCTAGCAATGGTAGAAGGGTGAGAGTGCATATCATCCATGGACTCAACATTAGTCATAAAGAACTCACATACTTACTGCAAAAATCTATTGGTTATTGAAACAAAGTACTACCCGCATGCTCCTAGGGGGATAGATTGGTAGGAAAAGACCATCGCTCGTCCTCGAGCGCCACTCATAAGGAAGACAATCAATTAATAAATCATGCTCCGACTTCATCACATAACGGTTCACCATACGTGCATGCTACGTGAATCACAAACTTTAACACAAGTATTTCTATAATCCTCAATTACTCACTAGCATGACTCTAATATCACCATCCTCATATCTCAAAACAATCATAAGGAATCAAACTTCTCATAGTATTCAACACACTTTATATGAAAGTTTTTATTATATCCCTCTTGGATGCCTATCATATTATGACTAAATTCATAACCTAAGCAAATTACCATGGTGTTTAAGGACTCTCAAAATAATATAAGTGAATCATGAGAGTTCATCAATTTCTTCAAAATAAAACCACCGCCGTGCTCTAAAAAGATATAAGTGAAGCACTAGAGCAAATGACAAACTACCCCAAAAGATATAAGTGAAGATCAATGAGTAGTTGAATAATTATGTAACTATGTGAAGACTCTCTAACATTTAAGAATTTCATATCTTAGTATTTTATTCAAACAACAAGTAAAACAAAATAAAATAAAATGACATTGCGAGGATAGCAATATCATGTGAAGAAGCAAAACTTAGGCTCAACCAGAACTGACCGATAGTTGTTGAAGAAGAAAGGTGGGATGCCAACCGGGGCATCCCCATGCTTAGATACTTGAGACTTCTTGAAATATTAATTAGGGATGCCTTGGACATCCCCAAGCTTGAGCTTTTGTGTCTCCTTAGTTCCTCTCATATCACAGTTTCCCTAAATCTTAAAAACTTCATCCACACAAAACTCAACAAAAACTTGTGAGATAAGTTAGTATAAACCAATGCAAAACCTTATCATTCTTTACTTTAGCAAATAACTAAAATTATTATTTTATATTGCCTACTAAACACCTCTGCATATTTAACACTCATGTCCTCAAATAGAATCATTAAACAAGCAAACATATGCAAACAATGCAAACATAACAGCAATCTGTCTAAACGGGACAGTCTGTAAAGAATGCAAGAGGAATCACACTTTCCTAACTCCAACAATTCTGAAAAAATTACCACACTGTAGAATTTTTTTTGTTACTCATTGTGTTAAAATTTCAAGATTTTATCATGTTCTGACTATTCACAAATATTCAAAACATAACAGCAAACTTTCTGTTTTCAAAACAGCAACATATAGACTTGTAAAATAAGCATGGTAAAGGCTACACTTGACTTTTTTATTGAACTAAAAGATAGAAAACATGTCTCTGAATAATATCAAACAAATATAAATAAAATAAAATGACACTCCAAGCAAAACACATATCATGCAATGAATAAAAATATAGCTCCAAATAAGGTTACCGATGAACGAAGACGAAGGAGGGGATGCCATCTGGGGCATCCCCAAGCTTAGTTGCTTGGATCTTCCTTGAATATTACTTGGGGTGCCTTGGGAATCCCCAATCTTAGTCTCTTGGCACATCTTATTCCATATTCCATCAAAACTTTACCCAAAACTTGAAAACTTCACAACACAAAACTCAACTGAAAATCTTATGAGCTCCGTTAGTATAAGAAAATAAATCACCACTTAGGTACTATTGTGAACTCATTATAAATTCATATTGGTGTTCTATCTATTGTATTTCAACTTCTCCATACATACCCTCCGATACTACTCATGGATTCATCAAAATAAGCAAACAACACATAGAAAACAGAATCTGTCAAAAACAAAACAATCTGTAGTAATCTGGAAACTTTCCATACTTCTGTAACTCCAAAAATTCTGAAAACTTAGGAAAATCTAGAAAATTTGTATATCAATCTTGTGTAAAAAATTCAGATCAAAATCACGTTCTAGTAAATTTTCCAATTTCCTGGACTGAGCGCAAAAGTTTCTGTTTTTGCACAGAATCAAGTCAACTATCATCCACACTATCCCAAAGGCTTTACTTGGAACTTTATTGAAACAAAAGCTATAAAACATGATTACTACAGTAGCATAATCATGTGAACTCACAAAAGCAGTAGGCAGAAACATTGGGTTGTCTCCCAACAAGCACTTTTCTTTAGTGCCTTTTTAGCTAGGCATGATAATTTCAATGATGCTCACTGAGGGAGTTCCGGACTAGGGGGTGTCCGGATAGCCAGACTATCGTCATCGGCCGGACTCCAAGACTATGAAGATAGAAGATTGAAGACTTCGTCCCATGTCCGGATGGGACTTTCCTTGGCGTGGAAGGCAAGCTTGGCGATACGGATATGTAGATCTCCTACCATTGTAACCGACTTTGTGTAACCCTAGCCCTCTCCGGTGTCTATATAAACCGGATGGCTTTAGTCCTTAGGACGAACAACAATCATACCATAGGCTAGCTTCTAGGGTTTAGCCTCCTTGATCTCGTGGTAGATCCACTCTTGTAACACATATCATCAATATTAATCAAGCAGGACGTAGGGTTTTACCTCCATCAAGAGGGCCCGAACCTGGGTAAAACATCGTGTCCCTTGTCTCCTGTTACCATCCGCCTAGACGCACATTTCGGGACCCCCTACCCGAGATCCGCCGGTTTTGACACCGACATTGGTGCTTTCATTGAGAGTTCCTCTGTGCCGTCACCATCAGGAAGGATGCCTTTTCCCGTCTTTAAAGACGGTGCCATCGTCAAGGGAGCTTTGGCCGCCGGCCAGACTATCCGGCTTGGCGGTTTCCTCATGACCGCCTGTTCGGCCACCGCCCCGACAATGACCTCTCAAGTCATTAAAAGCGATCTTCACGTCAGCTCGGAATTCGCCGAACAGCTAGATCCGATTGAGCTCTCCTCCGTAAACGAGCTCTTGGATTGCATCGCCGCCCTGGGAGTCGCTACCGACTATGATCAGATTGGGCTTAAAACCGATCTGAGAGAAATTAACTCTCCCCAGGTTACCCACCATGTTGTCGTGGTAGAGGAACAATGCGGCGACTCTTCTTCTATGTTAAAAACCAACTACGTCCGGATTCCGGATCCCTCCATGCCGGATTCCCGCGGAGGGACGGACGCTAATCAAATACTGAACCTAAAGTCAGGCATCGGACCAGATTTGTTGGAAAGCGCTCAGCAAACCAAGCTTCCGAATCCGGAAGCTTCTTGGCCTTTGAGCCTCAGATCGGGCGGGGTTCCGAACTTAATTCCACCCGCCCACCCAAACATAAGCGATCTATCTCAAATACGGCAAGAGCCCGATGAAACAGTACATCATTACTGGGCCAGATTCCTCCAGGTTATGAACAGGATAAAGGACTGCCGTGAAGAAAGCGCGATTTCAATCTTCTACAACAATTGCACGGACAAGGGAATCATAAACACCATGAGTCGTCACGAAGTTACACGCTTCGCCGACCTAGCGACCATTGTACAAAAATACTGCGCGATGGAGAGTGCCTGGAAAACCGAAACTAGGTTTTGGGACAATCCGGCCCTGAATACAACCCCAGTCCGAAATAAAAGGGTGCGTCATACTCAAGCACCTGGGTTAAAAACCAAAAAGCAAAAAACCCCTAAAGGGTACGGAACCGTACTGGAGGGATGGCTCAACGGACCCTGCAAAATCCACAGTACGGAGGGCGCCACTCCAACACATAGCCTTCGAGCATGTTGGATACTACGGCAGGTGGCCAAAAGTGGCGTAGGCTTTTTAGCCCCGGGCAACCAACCCAGCAGTACCAGTACGGTACTAACAGTCTTCGAGACTTTCGCATCAAATAACATGCGGAAACGAACAATCCGCAGCCTCGCCGAAGTCTACCAAGTAGCAACAACAAATCCATGGAGCGACACGGCTATCACCTTCAATGCCAGCGACGAACCTAAATTCCGAACAGCTAGAGCACCAGCCGCATTGGTCCTCAGTCCGATAGTGGACGGTTTCCGTCTTACTAAGGTACTCATGGATGGCGGCAGCGGATTAAACCTCATCTATGAGGAAACCCTTCAAAAGATGGAAATTGACTGGAGCCGCATTGAGCGAAGCAGCACAACCTTCAGAGGAATAATCCCTAGTCGAGAAGTATGCTGCACAGGAAAAATCACACTAGATGTAGTGTTCGGCTCACCGGACAATTACAGGTCCGAAGAGGTCACGTTCCAAGTGGCCCCATTCGGCAGCGGATATCACGCTTTGTTAGGGTGAGAGGCATTCACAATATTCCAAGCTATACCCCATTACGGGTACATGAAGCTCAAAATGCCGGACCCAATGGAATAATCACTCTCGCCAGTGATCCAGATACAGCACTCCGCGCTGAAAATAAGACAGCCGCACTGGCCCTAGAGGCATTGTCCGAAGCCCTAGCAGCAGAGGAACTAATTGCGCTGCGCTCCACGGTGGATAGGGACGATGTGATACTCGATAAGAGGTCCAAGTCCACCTCTTTTAAACCAGCAGACGAAATAATCAAATTTTAGGTCCATCCAACAGACCCCACAAAGACGGCCTCCATTGGGGCACAATTAAGTCCTGATGTCGAAGCCGCACTACGAGAATTCCTTCGGGAAAATTGGGACATTTTTGCCTGGCACCCTTCAGACATGCCAGGAATCCCACGCAGGCTGGCAGAGCACAGCCTAAATATCCTAAAAGGATTCAAGCCAGTCAAACAAGCTCTTCGGCGATTTTCCGAACCCAAAAGACAGGCAATGGGAGAGGAGCTAGCCAAACTCTTAGAAGCCGGATTCATCAGAGATATAAAACATCCGGACTGGCTAGCCAATCTAGTAATGGTACCAAAAAAGGACAAATCCTGGTGCCTCTGCGTCGATTTTAAAGACCTTAACAAGGCCTGTCCAAAGGACCCTTTCCATCTCCCCCGCATCGACCAAATCATCGATGCTACCGCAGGGCACGATTCATTGTGCTTCCTCGACGCATACTCCGGATACCATAAATCAAGATGGCGGAGAAAGACCAGGCCGCAACGGCATTCATTACTCCATATGGGCCATTCTGCTTCAACACAATGCCCTTCGGACTCAAAAACGCCGGCGCAACATATCAGCGCATGATTCAAACATGTCTGGCTACCTAGATAGGCAAAACAGTAGAGGCATACGTAGACGATATGGTCGTCAAGACCAAACACGTCAAAACTCTAGTAGAAGACTTGAGGGCGACATTCGACAACCTCCAAGCATATGACATTAAGCTCAATCCGGAAAAATGCGTCTACGGAGTACCAGCCGGAAAGCTCTTGGGCTTCATTGTATCCGGTAGAGGAATTGAAGCAAACCCGGCCAAGATCCGAGCTCTGTCGCAATTGGATATTCCAAAAGACCTCAAGCAAATACAAAAACTAACCGGATGCGTAGCGGCCTTAAGTCGCTTCATCTCCCGTTTGGGAGAAAAGGCTTTGCCCCTCTACCGCCTCCTCCGGCGCACCGAACATTTCGAATGGACGGATGCTGCCACAGCCGGACTCAAAGAAATAAAGGCCATACTGGCAACAAATCTGGTCCTAGCCGCACCCAACCTGGGCGAACCTATGTTATTATACATCACAGCAACACATCAAGTCGTCGGCGCAGTACTCGTCGTCGAACGAGAAACAGAAGGGCACAGATTCCCTCTTCAAAAACCAGTGTACTACGTATCCACTGTTCTAACTCCATGCAAGTCTCGGTACCCACATTATCAAAAGATAGCGTATGCGGTGTTCATGGCATCCCGGAAGCTACGACACTACTTTCAAGAGTGTTCCATAACGGTGGCCTCCGAAGTACCTCTCAACGATATTATAAACAATCGCGACGCAACGGGCAGGATTGCAAAATGGGCTATTGAGCTCTTACCATTTGACATAACCTACAAACCACGGCGAGCTATAAAGTCACAGGTTCTGGCTGACTTCATCGCCGAATGGACCGAAGCCGAACTCCCTAAATAGTATGGCGCGTACTCCAACTGGATCATGCATTTCGATGGATCCAAAATGTTGGCTGGCTTGGGGGCTGGCGTCGTCTTGACGTCCCCAACTGGAGACACAATCCAATACGTACTTCAAATAATGTACATGGAATCCAACAACGCAGCCGAATACGAGGCCCTTCTACATGGCTTCCGGATGGCAATCTCCATGGGCATTCAACGCCTAGAGGTGTGCGGGGATTCAAACCTCGCAATATCCCAAGTAAATGGAGACTTTGACGCCAAAGATCCAAAAATGGCAGCTTACCGCAACGCCGTCCTAAAAATGTCAGCTCGGTTCGAAGGACTCGAATTCCACCATGTAGCCCGGGATAATAACCAGGCAGCAGACGTGTTAGCACGCATCGGCGTGAAACGAGACGCCGTCCCTCCAAACATCTTCCTGGAACGGCTCTTTAAGCCATCCGTATTATGGGAAGAGGAGTCCGGAAATAACAATCCGGAGCCAGCTGCATCACCTAACTCAGACCATTCTGACACAATCGGCGGCTCAGCCAATGAAATAACACCTTCAGCCCACGAAATAATGGTAGTAATTGCCCCGTGGACAGAACCATTCCTAGCCTACTTAATCCGGCAGGAACTTCCCGATGACCAAAATGAGGCCCGCTGCATAGTTCGGCGATCTAAAGCCTACAAGGTTCATGAGGGAGAACTTTATAAGAAAAGCACAACCGGAGTCCTTCAAAGGTGTATCTCCGAAGAGGAAGGGCGAAATCTCCTGGCTGAAATTCACGCTGGACTCGGCGGGCACCACGCTGCAGCCCGGGCCCTTGTAGACAAGGCCTTCCGCACAGGATTTTATTGGCCAACAGCCCGGGCAGATGCTCAGGACTTAGTCCAACGATGCGTCGGTTGCCAGCTCTTTGCTAATCAGAGCCACATGCCACCCACCGCCCTCAAAACTATACCCATCACCTGGCCGTTCGCGATCTGGGGGCTTGACATGGTTGGATCCCTTAAAGGGGGAACCCACAAGCACAAATACTTATTGGTCATGGTGGACAAATTCACCAAATGGATTGAGGCCAAGCCGGTTAAAACGACAGAATCCAGACCTGTGATAGACTTCATATCCGGGGTAGTACACCGTTTTGGCGTCCCCCACAGCATCATCACTGATAACGGCACGAATTTCACGGCCGGCGAGGTTAAACTCTAGTGCAGAAACATGGGCATCAAGCTCGATTATGCTTCAGTCTATCACCCCTAAACTAACGGTCAAGTCGAGCGAGCAAATGGTCTAATCATGAGTGGCATCAAACCCAGACTAGTGCGGTCCCTCAAGGAATCTAACACGCACTGGGTAGAGGAGCTCGACTCCGTACTCTGGGGGCTGCGGACCACGCCAAACCGAACTACTGGATTCACACCATTTTTCATGGTATACGGCGCAGAGGCAGTTCTGCCCTGCGATATAATTCATGACTCACCTCGTGTGCGCATGTACGAAGAAAGAGAAGCCGAGTTGGATCGGCAGGACAGTTTGGACGCCTTAGAGGAGGAGCGGGACGTGGCAAAGGCTCGTTCCGCATTTTATCAGCAGCAGGCTCGAAGATATCAAAGCAGAGAAGTACGGGCCAAAACTTACAATGTTGGCGAACTCGTTCTACGCCTGCCGGACAAGAAAAAGGACAAACTTAAGCCCAAGTGGGAAGGTCCCTTCATCATCGACCAAGTCCTGACCGGCAGAGCATACCATCTACGTAACGCATCTGACAACCGACTCGAGCCGAACCCATGGAACGCAGCCCGTCTCCGAAGATTCTACGCCTAACGCCGGACTCAGAGTTTGTCTCACTCCCCCGTCCACCCTTTTATATTTTTTACTATCTCTTGTCCCCCTCCTTCTTCCCACCTTTTTTTCAATACCTTTTATAGGCTGATTTGCGCTTTGTTCGCACACACTTGATGTGCTCCTAGCACTCATTATACCTGGGGGCTTCTTTAACAGAAGCTTATTCATACGGGCTTCATGCCCAATACATGTGTCATACTTCCGCATGTACCTTTTATTCACCATTATATGCATCGATATGACTTAAGTTTTGGCCAAGCTGGGTTGCCTGGCTCCTGTGCTTACCCCTATGTTCCCGATTGTTCGGGTAGGAGGTAAAGGGAGCACCTCTGCGATTGTTACTGCCGGGTCAGCCGAATGTATACCTCAGACTGGGTGAAGCCGAAAGCTAGCGTTCTTAAGAGAATATTCGATCGGTGACTTGAAAGATGATTTATTACTTACTTATTTATCTGCCCCCAGATGCTTTTTCTGCTATTTTCGCAGTCCGGCATTGCACTTTAGGGCATGCCTCCCATGGAAAGGAACCCTTAAAGGAACTATTCTCCCTGGAAGATGTTTCTTACTAACCATGTAATATAACATAGCTAGTTGGGCACTTGTCTGATAAAGCAATTATGACCCCGACGCCTTGTCTCCATGCATGCCCCTGTTCTTTTATAACCGTAAGCGTATTCGGACACACTCCCAACTGTTGGGTCCCGAGGTTGAAGCGAAACGGTTCGCAAAGACAAACGATCTACAATCCGGCTAGAAGGCATTCTACATGTCATTTAAAAAAAATTACATCGTCAAACTGACTGATTGTACTCCTCTTCAATCCCATCTAACAGGCTATCTAATTTATAGTCCTGTTGGGAATATTCCGCGGCCAGCTCTACTTGGCCGTACATCAAGCTCACAGGGATCTCCTTCCCATCAGGCCCCACAGGTCCGACCTCGGCCATGTGGTTTGGGTCAGCCTTCGGGTACCGCGTCTTCACCATGGCCCAGGCCTCCCTGGCGCCTTGACGGCAGGCCGATATCTTCCACAAACGGAGGCGTCGCCGTGCTCCCTGAAGCTTCTCAGCAAGCCCTCCAAGGCCCTCGGGTAGGGAGATGGAAGGCCATAAGGCCTGAATGACGCCACTCATCGCCTGCCGAACACGTTCGAGCAGTTGCACCAGCTCGGGAAGTTGGTCACCCATTGAACCAGGCATTTCCTCCGCAGGGCGACCTGTGAGCACACCTAAAGACACATTTCTGTCAATCGACTTCCTCGCCGAATTCTTCTTTTCAAAGGAATTTGCTCAAGCACTTACTATAAATGCCGCGACGAAGCCGCTGATTCTCCTTCACGGAGCCAGACAGCTGGGCCCGAACATCTTTCAGCTCTTCTCCTAGCTGGATGTGGGCATCCTGGAGCTTGTTCCTCTCCTGCTGCACCTTCATCAGCACCCTCTCGCCGGCCTTTAGCTGACGCAGTAGCTGTTGCTTGTCCGGATCTAGTCCGGCGCCCTCTGCAATATTATTGTCAGATTCACGCCGCACTTTGTTAATTAATTATCTTTTTGAAGTACATCTTACCAACGGGGGTCTCTGTGGCTCCCCCTGTGGCGGCCAGTGTGGCCTCAAGTTGGGCCTTGCACTCTTGGAGCTCCTGGGACAGATGGGTATTCTTCTCCATAAGATCCTGCATAATAATTGATCCTTAAATCAGTTATTTTAACTATTTTAAGTCTCGGGGGCTACTAGCATATATAACTATTAAAATTACTTACCCGTATGTCTTTCACATACTGCTCCGTGGCTCTGGTTAAACCATCTTGAGCGGCACAGAGGTGCGCGTTTCCCGCATCAAAGGCATTTAACGCCTCCAGGGAGAAACACGCGTCACGAAGAACTGTCCGGCGACGCCTGTGATTCATGGTGCTCTCCATCTCAGATCGGGTGGCGGACAGCCTGTCGGCATCCTCCATTCGAGGAGCGTCTGGCTCATGCCTTGTGTTAGCCTCCCCTTCCGGACCACGCGATGGAGCATGGCTGGCGGAGGCTTGATTGGCAACCTCTCCGGACACTGTCCGGCGAGCGCTCTTTCTGGAAAAGTTATGAGCATTAATATACCTCCTAGGGATCCTTCCCTTAAAAATAGCGGTGCTCCGTACCATTGCAGCAACGTTTCGGTTCGCGTTGCACTCCTCTTCCGCCTGCTGGGCCGAACTGACCCTTGTTGGTCAGCTGCCGCAGGTTCGGCTTCCCGCCTTAAAGGCACCTCCTTCGATGCACCATCAGTATGGGATGGTCAGAATTGAGCGCGGATCAAATGATGGTGTCAAGACCTCGGTCGTAGTCACCTGGGAGGCCGGAAACAAACCAGGGTAGTCAGCCGTAATGGCGACTAGGGCATTGTCCATGCTAAGTTGGTGGAACACCCCGTCAATCAGCTCCACCTTTATGTTCGGATCCTCTTCAGAGGTCGGATCAAGGGATCGTTCCGGATCCTCGAGCTGTGGAGTTAGGCTTCGTATGCCCTCCACGTCCCGGCGCAGCTCCTGCGTCGAAATCACAGAGTAAGATACTTGACTTTGAAAGTATGGATCGGGTAGATGAACATCCGCTTACCCAGCTCCAAGGGTTATTCATAGAGAATCCATTCAACGGATTCGTGCGGAGGAAGTCCTCCTCCTCTCCCTTGTACAAGCCGGACAGGATCTTTGCCAGATCGGCTGCCGAGCCTGGCCCTTTGCGGCCATGACGGGTGGCGTCATCTTCCCCGTTGAAATCCCACATAGGGTGGCCCCTATATTGGAGTGGCTGCACCCCTTGCATAATGCACGTGGCCATGACTCCAATCATGGTCAATCCGGAGTGGGCCAGTAACCTAATCCGGCCCATCAGATAATGGACGCTCCTATCATCTTCCCGTTGAGGGCTCCGCGGGCGCCAACTCAGGCGTTTCTTCAAGGGAGCATTGCTGAACTCCGGGAGGTCGATCCGAACTGGATCCGGCAGAGGGGCGTCCTCCATGTAGAACCATTCCGAAGGCCAGTCTTTGGACGCCTTCTTCGGGGTGCCGGATAGATATCCGGTCCCAGCGATGCGCCATATTTCAGCTCCGCCCACTTGATATATCGACCCCTCGTAGGAACGGGGTACGAGGCAAAACAATCTCTTCCACAGCGCAAAATGGGGCTCGATTCCCAGGAACAGCTCGCAAAGAGCTACAAAGCCCGCGATGTGCAAAATGGAGGCAGATGTGAGGTGGTGAAGCTGGAGTCCGTAGAACTCCAGGAGCCCCCGGAGAAACGGGTGTATGGGAAATCCGAGTCCCCTTATTAGATAAGGGACAAAGCATACCCGCTCTCCTTTGGAAGGGTTGGGGACGCTCTCCGCCTGCTTTCCACCCTTGAAGCTGGCCAGTCCGGCTCGAACCGGAACCATGAAAGCTGGGGGAAGATATCCCTCGGTTTGGAGCGTCACTAGCTCGCTGTGTGGAACGGAGCATCTCCCCCAATCTCCTGGCTTAGGGCTGGGAGCGCGAGAGGAGGAGCTGCGTTGACTATCCATGATGGAATGGGTTTTTGTCAGAGGCGCTTCGATGAGGACTTGCGGATGGAGGATGGTGTGAGCTGGATCTAGATCCTCGCCTCTCTTATAGGCGGCTCGTTCGCATGGCTAGGGGGTAAAATGTAAAAATACCCTAGCTTTTCGCATTCATACGACATGTGGAAGAAGGCCTTTATTGGGCGTATAAGCCAAGGAGCGCAACATTTATAAGGAAGCCGGACACTATTCGACAGGAACATGAAGTTTGAAGGAGAACCCGCCTTGCAACGCCGAAGACAATATACGCGCCGGACTCGTCGTCGCTAAAGCCCGGTTCGGGGGCTACTAAGGGAGTTCCGGACTAGGGGGTGTCTGGATAGCCGGACTATCGTCATCGGCCGCACTCCAAGACTATGAAGATAGAAGATTGAAGACTTCGTCCCGTGTCCGGATGGGACTTTCCTTGGCGTGGAAGGCAAGCTTGGCGATACGGATATGTAGATCTCCTACCATTATAACCGACTTTGTGTAACCCTAGCCCTCTCCGGTGTCTATATAAACCGGATGGCTTTAGTTCTTAGGACGAACAACAATCATACCATAGGCTAGCTTCTAGGGTTTAGCCTCCTTGATCTCGTGGTAGAGCCACTCTTGTAACACATATCATCAATATTAATCAAGCAGGACGTAGGGTTTTACCTCCATCAAGAGGGCCTGAACCTGGGTAAAACATCATGTTCCTTGTCTCCTGTTACCATCCGCCTAGACGCACAGTTCGGGACCCCCTACCCGAGATCTGCCGGTTTTGACACTGACACTCACATAAAAGATAAGAATTGAAACATAATGGGAGCATCATGAAGAATATGACTAGCACATTTAAGTCTAACCCACTTCATATGCATATGGATTTTGTGAGCAAACAATTTAAGAGAACAAGAATCAACTAGCATAGGAAGGTAAAACAAGCAAATCTTGAAGATTTTCAACACATGGAGAGGAAACTTGATATTATTGCAATTCCTACAAGCATATGCTCCTCCCTCATAGTAATTTTCAGTAGCCTCATGAATGAATTTAACAATATAACTATCACATAAAGTACTCTTTTTCATGATGCATAAGCATAGAATTTTTATTACTTTCCACATAAGAAAATTTCTTCGCATGAATAGTAGTGGGAGCAAACTCAACAAAATAAATATCATGTGAGGCATAATCCAATTGAAAATTAAAATCAAGATGACAAGTTTCATGGTTATCATTATTCTTTATAGCATACATGTCATCAGAATAATCATCATAGATAGCAACTTTGTTCTCATAATCAATTGGAACCTCTTCCGAAATAGTGGATTCATCACTAAATAAAGTCATGATCTCTCCAAATCCACTTTCATAATTATCACAATAAGATTCAACACCCTCCAAAATAGTGGGATCATTACTTCCTAAAGTTGACACTCTTCCAAACCCACTTTCATCAATATAATCATCATAAATAGGAGGCATGCTTTCATCATAATAAATATTGTCATCAAAACTTGGGGGACTAAAAATGTCATATTCATCAAACATAGCATCCCCAAGCTTGTAGCTTTGCATATCATTAGCATCATGGATATTCAAAGAATTCATACAAACAACATTGCAATCATGCTCATCATACAAATATTTAGTGCCAAACAATTTATTAACTTCTTCTTCTAGCACTTGAGCACAATTTTTCTTTCTATCATTTTCACGAAAGACATTAAAAAGATGAAGCATATGAGGCAACCTCAATTCCATTTTTTGTAGTTTTCTTTTATAGACTAAACTAGTGATAAAACAAGAAACTAAAAGATTCGATTGCAAGATCTAAAGATATACCTTCAAGCACTAACCTCCCCTACAACGGCGCCAGAAAAGAGCTTGATGTCTACTACGCAACCTTCTTCTTGTAGACTCGTGTTGGGCCTTCAAGCGCAGAGTTTTGTAGGACAGTAGCAAATTTCCCTCAAGTGGATGACCTAAGGTTTATCAATCCATGGGAGGCGTAGGTTGAAGATGGTCTCTCTCAAACAACCCTGCAATCAAATAACAAAGAGTCTCTTGTGTCCCCAACACACCCAATACAATGGTAAATTGTATAGGTTAGTTCGGCGAAGAGATGGTGATACAAGCGTAATATGGATGGTAGATATAGGTTTTTGTAATCTGAAAATATAAAAACAGAAAGGTAGCAAGTAACAAAAGTGAGCTAAAATGGTATTGCAGTGCTTTAAAACAAGGCCTAGGGTTCATACTTTCACTAGTGCAAGTTCTCTCAACAATGATAACATAATTAGATCATATAACAATCCCTCAATGTGCAACAAAGAGTCACTCCAAAGTCACTAATAGCAGAGAACAAACGAAGAGATTATTGTAGGGTATGAAACCACCTCAAAGTTATTCTTTCTGATCGATCTATTGGGCTATTCCTATAAGTGTCACAACATCCCTAGAGTTTGTACTAAAATAACACCTTAAGACACACATCAACCAAAACCCTAATGTCACCTAGATACTCCAATGTCACCACAAGTATCCGCGGGTTTGATTATATGATATGCATCACACAATCTCAGGTTCATCTATTCAAACCAACACAAAGAACTTCAAAGAGTGCCCCAAAGTTTCTACCAGAGAGTCAAGACGAAAATGTGTGCCAACCCCTATGCATAAGTTCACAAGGTCACAGAACCCGCAAGTTGATCACCAAAACATACATCAAGTGGATCACGTGAATATCCCATTGTCATCACAGGTAAGCACATGCAAGACATACATCAAGTGTTCTCAAATCCTTAAAGACTAAATCCAATAAGATAACTTCAAAGGGAAAACTCAATACATTACAAGAAGGTAGAGGGGGAGAAACATCATAGCAAAGCTCGTGGTACATCAAGATCATGCCAAATCAAGAACACGAGAGAGAGAGAGAGAGAAAGAGAGATCAAACACATAGCTACTGGTACATACCCTTAGCCCCGAGGGTGAACTACTCCCTCCTCGTCATGGAGAGCGTCGGGATGATGAATATGGCCATCGGTGATGATTCCCCCCTCCGGCAGGGTGCCGGAACACTATAGAGGCTTGCGGCGGCAGAACTCCTGGTCTATGTTTCTTTTCGGGGGTTTCTGTATTTGTAGGAACTTTTGGTGCCAGTTTCACGTCAGGGGGGGTCCACGAGTCAACGACAAGACAGGAGCACCCTCCGGGGGGTAGGGCGTGCCCTCCGGTCTTGTGGTTGGCTCGGGACTCTTCTGGCCTAACTCTTTTGCTTCAGGGGCTTCTTCTGGTCCATAAAAAAT
Organism: Triticum dicoccoides; assembly: GCF_002162155.2. NCBI lineage: Eukaryota > Viridiplantae > Streptophyta > Magnoliopsida > Poales > Poaceae > Triticum > Triticum dicoccoides. The sequence continues at coordinate 411,865,531 of NC_041383.1, forward strand.
CACCATAAATTTTTAGGTCATTTGGACTCCGTTTGGTATTCCTTTTTTGTAAAACTAAAAAACAAGGAAAAAACAAAAACTGGTACTAGGCTCTAGGTTAATAGGTTAGTCCAAAAAATCATATAAAATAGCATATAAATGCATATAAAACATCAAAGATGGATAATATAACAGCATGGAACAATCAAAAATTATAGATACGTTGGAGACGTATCAATCGTAAAGAGCTTGGGAATCGTTTTAGTCATACCTTGCATATTATAGTTCATCACGAAGCCTCTGTATCTTGGTGGCGGTGACTGAAGAAATCTGTCAATAATACTCTCAACTGGAAGATTAATCCCCAGCTGAGTCAAGTGGTTATGATACCCAGACATTTTGAGTATGTGTTCACTGACAGAACAATTCTCCTCCATCTTGCAGCTATAGAACTTGTTGGAGACTTCATATCTCTCAACCCGGGAATTAGCTTGAAATATCAATTTCAGCTCTCGGAACATCTCATATGCTCCATGATGTTCAAAACGTCTTTGAAGTCCTGGTTCTAAGCCGCAAATCATGTCACACTGAACTATTGAGTAGTCATCAGATCGAGTCTGTCAGACGTTCATAACATCTAAAGTAGCTCCTGCAGTAGGTCTATCACCTAGCGGTGCATCAAGGACATAATTCTTCTATGCAGTAATGAGGATAATCCTCAAGTTATGGACCCAGTCCGTGTAGTTGCTGCCATCATCTTTCAACTTAGTTTTCTCTAGGAACGCATTAAAATTCAGGGGGACGGTAGCACGGGCCATTTATCTACAACATAGATATGCAAAACTACTAATGAACTCCCACTTAAATAAACATCTCTCAAGTTATCTAAGTGATACATGATCCAAATCAACTAACCCATGTCCGATCATCATGTGAGATGGGGTAGTAATCAATGGTGAACATCTCTATGTTGATCATATCTACCATGTGACTCATGTTCGACCTTTTGGTCTCCAGTGTTCCGAGACCATGTCTGTACATGCTAGGCTCGTCAAGTTTAACCCAAGTATTCTCCATCTGCCAAACTGTCTTACACCCCTTGTATGTGAACATAGAGTTTATCACACCCGGTCATCACGAGGTGCTTCGAAATGACAAACTTTGGAAATGGTCCATACTCGGGGAGAACACTTTTTATCTTCAAATTTAGTGAAGGGATCATCTTATAATGCTACCACCGTTCTAAGCAAAGTAAGATGCATAAAGGATAAACATCACATGCAATCAAAAATATGTGACATGGTATGGCCATCATCATCTTTGTGCTTTTGATCTCCATCTCCAAAGCATCGTCATGATCTCCATCGTCACCGGCTTGACACCTTGATCTCCATCGTTACGTCGGGGTCATCTCGCCAACTATTGCTTCTACAACTATTGCTAACGCATAGCGATAAAGTAAAGCAATTACATGGCTCTTGCACTTCATACAATAATTAAGAGACAACCCTAAGGCTCCTGCTGGTTGTCGATATTACAAAACATGATCATCTCATACAACAGCGTATATCACATCACGTCTTGACCATATCAAATCACAACATGCCCTGCAAAAACAAGTTAGACATCCTCTACTTTGTTGTTGCAAGTTTTACGTGGCTACTACGGGCTTCTAGCAAGAACCGTTCTTAACTACGCGAAAACCACAACGGCCGTTATCAAGTTTGTTGTTTTAACCTTCTTCAAGGACCGGCCATAGTCAAATTTGATTCAACTAAAGTAGGAGACATAGACACCCACCAGCCACCTTTACGCAAAACAAGTTGCATGTCAGTCGGTGGAACCGGTCTCATGTGCATGAACATGTAAGGTTGGTCCGGGCCGCTTCATCCCACAATACCGCCGAATCAAAGTAAGATGTTGGTGGTAAGCAATATGACTATCACCGCCCACAACTCTTTTGTGTTCTCAAGCATATCATCTACACATAGACCTGGCTCGGATGCCATTGTAGGGGAACGTTGCATGGAAAATAAGAAAAAATATACACACACACGCAAGATCTATCCTTGGAGATGCATAGCCACGAGAGAGGGAGAGCATCTTCATACCCTTGAAGATCGCTAAGCGGAAGCGTTTATCCACGCGGTTGAAGTAGTCATACACCTTCGCGATCCGTCCCGATCAAGTACCGAACGTACGTCACCTCCGCGTTCAGCACATGTTCAGCTCGATGTTGTCCTCGCCTTCTCGATCCAGCAAGAGAGGCGAAGTAGTAGACGAGTTCTGGTAGCACGACGGCGTGGTGACGGTGGTGGTGAAGAACAATCTCCGCAGGGCTTCACCAAGCACAACAGAAACTATGACAAAGGATAAACTAGAGGGGGCAGGGCTGCCGGCACATAGCTTGGTGAATCTTGATGTATTGGGTGCTAGCCCTACCCCTCTATTTATATGTTGAGCCCTGGGGTCGAAACTTGGAGTAAAGCCTCCTCAAAGTCGGTTTTGCCCGAAAGGTAAGAGTCCTTCTCGGACTCCAGGAACGCCATGGTTCCCGGCTTCTGGACCCGGACGCTAGGGTCCCTGGTGTCTGGCCCCTGGCCTCCGCAAAACTGCCTTTTGCACTTACAAAAAGCCTCATGGGCTTTACCCCTTGGCCCAAATAAAGTGTTCTAGTACCCGAACATCTTGGGAAACATCCAAAACCTCTTCTAGGGAATACCGGAAGCCAAACACTATTATCCCATATATCAATCTTTACCTTCGGACTATTCCGGAGCTCCTCGTCATATCCATGATCTTATCTTGGACTCCGAACAACATTCGGTCACTAATATACATAACTCGTATAATACTATATCATCAACGAACGTTAAGCGTGGGACCCTACGGGTTCGAGAATGATGTAGACATGACCAGACGCCTCTCCGGTCAATAATCAGTGGGACCTGGATGCCCATATTGGTTCCTACATATTCTATGAAGATCTTTATCGGACGAACCTTTATGACAACATGCGTAATTCCCTTTGTCCGTCGGTATGTTACTTGCCCGAGATTTGATCGTCGGCATCTTCATACCTAGTTCAATCTCATTACCGGCAAGTCTCTTTACTCGTTCCGTAATACATCACCTCGTAAGTAACTCCTTAGTGAGAGGGCCCAGAGATACCTGTATTACCAAGAGGGCCTAGAGATACCTCACCGATACATGGAGTGAAAAATCCTAATCTCGACCCATGCAAGCTCAACAGACACCTTTGGAGATACCTGTAGAGCATCTTTATGATCACCCAGTTATGTTGTGACGTTCGATAGCACACAAGGTATTCCTCCGGTATCCGGGAGTTGCATGATCTCATAGTCGAAGGAATATGTATTTGACATTAAGAAAGCAATAACAATAAACTAAACACTCATATGCTAAGCTAACGGATGGGTCTTGTCCATCACATCATTCTCCTAATGATGTGATCCCGTTATCAAGTGACAACACATGTATATGGTTAGGAAACATTAACCATCTTTGATCAACGAGCTAGTCTAGTAGAGGCTTACTAGGGACACGGTATTTGTTTATGTATCCACACATGTATTTAAGTTTCTGATCAATACAATTCTAGCATGAATAATAAACCTTTATCATCAATAAGGAAATATAATAACAACAACTTTATTATTGCCTCTAGGGCATATTTTCACCAAAGATGACATGATGTAGAGGGATAGATCCAATCACTATGGTAAAAACCCCATCTTTTTATCCTTAATGACAACAATACAAATACGTGCCTCGCTACCCCTACTATCACTGGGTGAGGACACCGCAAGACTGAACCCATCAGAAAGCACCTCTCCCATTGCAAGAAAAACCAATCTAGTTGGCCAAACCAAATCGATAGATCAGAAAGAAATACAAAGCTATTTTAATCATGCATAAAAGAGTTCAGAAAGGACTCAAATAATATTCATAGATAATTTGATCATAAATCCACAATTCATCGGATCTCAACAAACGCGCCGCAAAAGAAGATTACATCGAATAGAACTCCAAGAACATCGAGGAGAACATTGTATTGAAGATCAAAGAGAGAGGATAAGCCATCTAGCTACTAGCTATGGACCCGTAGGTCTGTGGTAAACTACTCACACATCATCGGAAGGGCAGCAAGGTTGGTGTAGAGGCCCTCCATGATCGAATCCCCCTCCGGCGGAGTGCCAGAAAAGGCCCCAAGATGGGATCTCATGAGAATAGAAGCTTGCGTCGGTGGAAAAGTATTTTTTGTGTGCCCTCTGGTGTAGGGGGAATATTTGGGAATTTATAGTGCTGGAGTTAGGGTTAGGGGAGTCTCGAGGGGCCCACAAGTCCTGAGGGTGCCCCACCTGGGGCACGGCCAGGACGCTTGTGGCCTCCACGTGGCTCCTCTGGCCTCCTCCCGAAGCTTCGTGGGTGTCTTGTTGTCCAAGAAAAATCATCAAAAAGTTTCATTCCGTTTGGTATTAATTTTCTGTAAAAGTCAAAAACAAGGAAAAAACAGCAACTGGCACTGGGCACTAGGTTAATAGGTTAGTCCCAAAAATGATATAAAATAGCATATAAATGCATATAAAATACCCAAGATAAATAATATAATAGCATGGAACAATCAGAAATTATAGACACATTGGAGATGTATCAATCATTGCTATAAACCTTTTATCCTTGTCATTTTGGTTTAGTAGTCCTCCAGGACAGTAATAATATTTGCCGAAGCTCAAGTAGTTACTTCACACGAGAATTGCGACACCTTGCGTGTGACAGAAGCGCCACTATAAATACACGCATCTGCTCTTCGTTGGGACGATAGCTAATTGGGATACTTCCACAGAAGTACTACATAACCCTGTTTGGCTTGCAGGCACCAGCTCCCGGGGGGCACACCATGTGAGCTTGTGGGCCCACCTTGGCTCCGTTTTCCCTAATTCAAAGCCTATAAATTCCCAAATATTTCAAAACCCCTAAAGCTAGACCTGTAACATTTTTATCGGCACCGCAAGCCTCTGTTCTTCTATGGTCCCATCTGAAGGCCTTCTCCAGTACTCTACCAGAGGGGGAAACCATTGGGGAGGCAATGTTCATCGACCTTGATGCCTTCATGATGATGTGTGAGTAGTTCCTTGAGGACCTGCGGGTCCATAACAGTAGCTAGATGGGTCTCTCTCTCTCTCTCTCTCTCTCCCTCC
>NC_041383.1:411870741-411876716 GCF_002162155.2 Triticum dicoccoides
CTCTCTGATCTTCAATACAATGATCTCTTCGGATATCTATTCGATGTAATTCTTCCGGTCAGATTATTCATCGAAACTATTTGAGTCTTTTGAGAATTAATCTATGTGTGATCTTATAGCTATGTATGATCTCCAATCTATAAGTCTTCTTTGGCCAATTAGATGAGTAGATCTTCAGAGGGAGTGATGCATATTAGCGGGTTCGATCTTGCGGTGTCCTTACTCTGTAACATGAGGAATTGCAAGGCACGTATTGTACTGTTGCTACTAAGGATAAAACGACAAGGTTCGACCATATTGTTTGGTCTCACTTTGTCTACATTATGTCATCTTGCTTAAAATGTTACTTTGTTTGTTATGAACTTAATACTTTGAGATGCATGCTGGAGAGCGGTCTCGGGGTGGAGTAATAGTATTAGATGCAGTTGGATCAACAATCTACTTTTCACGGACCTAGTGCCTATACACGAATCATGCCATAAAGAATCATAATCACAACTACGCGTTATTCTATCAATTGTCCAACACTAATTTGTCTACCCACTGATGCTATCCTTATGAGGGAGATGCCTCTAGTGAACCTGTGGCCCCCGGGTCCATTCTCCATTATTACTAAAACCTAAAATTGTCGCTGTTTTTATTTGTTTTTATTTTATTTGCATACCTATGATTATCATATTTATCCTTGCAATTGGCGAGAATAAGGGGATTGACAACCCTCTTGCCTTCGTTGGGTGCAAGCATTTGCTTTATGTGTGTCTGTAGGTACCGTTCACATTGTCTGTGTGTCGTCTCCTTTTGGTTTGTTGAACCTTGGTTCTTAACTAAGGGGAATACTATCTGCTACTATACTACTTCACCCTTCCTCTTCAGGGAAGCCCAACAACTCTACAGAGAGTAGCAGCGGCAAACCTCCGCGACGTGAGGTGGGAGCGGCTCTTCGCATACAAGGAGGAGGAGACACCGCCGATGACCACGAGGTCGACAGCTCCGGCAAGGGGGTCATCGACATCTCCCATGACAATGAGTAGGATTTGGGTAGCTTCCTTTTCTATATCTCGTTTTATCTTTGTACCATGTACTACGTTGCACAAAGTTGTATGGAAATGAGGGTCTGCAAATGGGGGGTCCGGTTGACAGTGAGGGTCGGTTGGCGCCTATTCGTTGACGCGTCCGCGGACATATACGGGGTCATATTTTCCCAGTCCGGTTGGAGAGACTCTTAGGACTTGGTAGGAGCCGTGGCAAGAGCTCAACACCGTTGTCCTCATTCTTCACCATCATGAGTCCACAACCCCCTGGCCTTCTCTTCCTTGTTCCCTCCGCCGTCGGATGCAGACCTTAGGTTATTCCAAATGCGGAAGGTGGTATAGAGCACGATGATGACACCGGTGATCGAGAAGAGGAGGGCAACTAACAGTGCAGTTACAGGCGGCATAGTGGAACGCAAAAGTAAGATAGATATTCCATGGAGGGACGTAGCAAGAAAACAGAAGTGAGAGGAAGGTCAGACGAAGAGGAGCTAAACTACTCCCTCTTTCCCATAATATAAGTGTTTTCTACACTAGTGTAGTGTCGAAAACGCTCTTATATTATGGGATGGAGGGAGTATTACACTAACTTTTTATGTAGGAGAGATAACAAAGCTTATAATTATCATTTTTAGTGAAACCAGAGCTTATAACACTGCTAACATGTGACACACGTGGCAAGCAATCCAAACTATTCAAAAGAGCTTATAACTCCGCTCAACTCTCTGCAGGCCGCACTGGGCTGACCTACATACACACCTAGCCCAATGCTCAATGAACTTAATGCACACCTAAGACCCAAACAGCTTGGCTAGCCAGCAGGGCAGTTGGAGCCTTTTCCTAAAGCTTATGGCTGCGCCGCACCCATGTCCAAAGTAGCGGTGCTGACAAAAGCTTACCCAAATAGATATTTCAGACATTCGGGCAATGTTTAGGCAGCCACACATACACTGATGCTATTTTATCTCAATAACGAGCGTGTAAAATACTCTATTGACCTAACCCATCCTATAATATATGAAAATCTAGAGCTGACTAGAGATTGGCCTCACATATCAGCAAATAAGTGGTAGGTACTGGAATCCAGTATGATAAGCCTGAGCGCGGCGGCTGCAGCCGTGACCGACAACAAGCTGAACCCAACAACATTCAGCCAGTGCCAACCTTTCTGGAAGGCAGAAAGTTTGGGCCCCTTCACCATCAGGTACATGTGGTTGGCAAGAACGAACGTGAGGGGGAAGGTGCTCAGGGCGCCGGTCAGGCTCATGAAGTCACCAAGGAACGGGAGCATCGCAGCCACCAACGTGTTCACCGCCAGGTAGCCTCCTCTCACACCAACTCTGAACACAACATTATGGATTGCAAAAGGCCCACCGTGTCCGCTGCCGAATCTTGTGTCCAAGTACTCATACATTGGGCTTGCAAATATCTAGAAAAGAAACTCAAATGTTAGTTCAGCGAGGGGAAATCATCAACTTTGAGATGGATTGCTTTTTGGACTATGAAGTACGAAGGTAGACCTACATGTAATGCTATGACAGTCTGAAGAAAGGCCGAGAGATTTGCCACAACTTTTATCCAAGCTGGACCATGAACGCTATTCAGTAGATAACTCGAGGTTGATGATCCGTAAGCCCAGTATCCCATAAAGGTCACAGCATACAGAGGCAACGAACCAACAGTGAACTGGAACCAGAGAGCTTTCTCCATGTTCTTGACCACAGGAGGCCTTATGGTTGCCTGCAATGTATATGAGTCACATAAGGTAATCTGATGGCACATAAACTAGTCGGTACCCTTATGTGCTACTACAATGACTCACTTGAATTTCTGGTAGCATTCCAGTGTTGTACGCAAATACAAGATTTGCTACAGCACCTATCGTAGTGAAGACTCTAGTTGACTCTGATCCAGGAATACTGTAATCTTTTGCAGGTGCTGTTATGCCTTGAAAAAATCAAGTAATGAGAGAAAATGTCATGTTGAAGAAACCTAAAGCATATTTATGGTATGACAACAAATAGAATGCATACGAAATTATGGTACGAAATATGCCAAGACAGCTGAACAAGGCAGCAAAGGATAATACCATCTCTGAGCGACAGCACAAATGCTATCACGATATAGATGAGACTGAAAACAGTGGAGAATCCCAACCAAATTCGGAGAGCAGATAGGTAAGGAATTCCAAATGCAAAAAGAGCACAGACAAACCCAGATAATGCTATGCAGTAGGGAAGTTTGAGAAGTCCGTCATCTCTAAAGAGTACGTATATTGCCTGAAGAGAAGAAATCACATCACAAATAAGCCTTGGGAGGACAAAACATCACAAGTATCTTCGCACAACATAAGATCTACAATTTAACTGTTTCCCGTGGAAAGAAATCAACGGATGGATTACCAGCATATGTTTTGAACACATATATTTTAACCAGATTGGTTAAGTTAGGTGCTAGTGGATACGCTATTCATACCTTCAGTGCTTGGCCAGCTAAGATGATAAAGCCAGTGTTGATCATGAAAAGATTAATATACTGCAGAGCCCATGTAAGCGCATACATTTTTCTTCCTGTAATCACCAAAATAAAGGTAAGCTAATTATGTTGGGACAAACAAATTGCATTCGAATTCTATCCAGATAAAAAAAATCCCAACTGGAGCGGTAAAAAGGGAAGTGGTGTCCAAATGGCAAACAACTAGATTAGAACGAGGTACTATGTATCTTTGACCCAAGGTCTCAACAACCACAATATGCACTCTACAACTAGGACATATGGGTGTCCTCAAAATCAAATAGAGCAATCTCCAGTTTATTAAACATTACGTCTATCTCATTAGAATGTGGGGATAGAGTGTATGAATATGTACCATATATATGTCCAGCAAGATCTCTGTATCTAATATGGCGTTTCCCACCAATTTCATGAAGGCGACCAAGCAGAGCATTTGCATACATCGAGATTGCAGCAGCCAGGATCAAGCCGCATGTTCCACCAATCCAGCCCAAAGGGACCATAATCGACCCAGAGTATCCAAGAACATATGCACTATTGACCCCTGTTGTCAGAACAAATCCAACTTGATACCAAGGATCTGAAAACGAGCAGAATCTTCCGTGAGTTAAACAGTCACAGATACAAGAACTGCATTCAGAAGAAAACGATTAATGCGCATAACATTTTAAGGTTCTGAACCCAGATCGGAGGAAGCAGTGGGACGGGCCATCACCGAAAATGCAGATTAAATCAGCATTTATTTTTTATTTTTTGTCTTCCCATGATCAAAGTATGATGAATGTAAAAACCCTTGGAACGTTACAGAAATCAGTTGGGTTAACATGGTATTAATTTGATAGCAGAAGATACTATTGATAGGCATTTGAGTTGATGGCAACAGAGTGATTAAGATGCAGAGGGAGTATCAGATTCACATAGCCAACAAGCAGTTTGGTGAGCTATCCTTGTTATCACGGAGGGAAGAGTGAGGTAGAAATGGTTACCAACGCTAATCTGGTGGGCCGTATCATCAGAAACGTCGAGCCTGTCGACCTTTTCATCGTCGGCCATCTTGCAGGGCAGCAGCGGCGCCCTGTCAGTGTCCCCTGAGCCAGGCAAGCAAGACGAGGAAGAGGTTGACGCCCAGGAAGAAGAAGCGGGGGGAGAAGAGTTGGAGAGTGCTTCCTCGTCGTGCTGTTGCTGCTGCCGCTTCGTGGCCTATAAAAAGGAAGCCGCAGACGTCAGAAAAGTAGCATGCGACAACTGAATTTGGGGTTTTTCTTTCTTCTAAGAGAGAAAAACTTGATTAATTTCTCATTTTCACTCCACATCCAAAAAAAACATGCATATCTATATTAATAACCTATTAAATTCCTCCTTTGTAGTACTACACATGATCCATAGCACAGTTTGTGAAAAATAATAAAAGTAGCACTCCATGTCAGAATATTAATAATGATCACAACAATAATAGTAACAACAATATCAGTAATAATAATAATACAACTAATCTTTCTGATAAAACAATAATACAACACCTGCTATTCAGCAATTACATACTAATAATAATTATTCGTAATTATTATTATTATTGAAGAGATCAATCCATGTCAGAATAAAGGCATTAGTCCATTCATCCGATTCTGTAGCAGAATAGGTTCGTTCGTTCTGTGCGCCGAGCTATCTACTATGTAATAATCTAGTAAAAGTAGTGGAAAGGGGGGAAGGAAAGAAAGAGAATCCCCACTCACATCCATCTGAAAGGCAGCCGGGCGGGGGCGGGGCGGGGCGGGACTTCCTTTTGGATTTGTTATTAATGCCTTCCTCCTTTGAATTCAATCTGAAGAAGAAAAAAGAGAATGGAATGGAATGGAATCGATCCCCTCCGCCTCCCCCTCCCCACTAACACCACCCCTTTAATTCTCCGCCGACGGTGCCGGCTATGATGATTGATGGCAGCAGCTGCGGCAGAGGGTTGAGAGTTGAGATTAGAATAGGGCCGCGGCAGCAGCAACCGCTCGTCGTAGCTGGCTAGTGCTGCACCGCCGCGGCTCTACCTAGGTAGCTAGTGCTGTATAACAAGGCCGAGGGGGAGGGGGAGGGGGCGGGGGCGGGGGAGGAAGAATAGGAGGGAGGTTGTGCCCGTCTACTGGACTCTCCTTTGTTTATCAAGACCGCAAGGAAGATCGAGTGGAGTTGGTTCATTTGTTAGTTAGTCGCGATTTTTCTGGCAACGTACCAGCAAGCGGTTAGTAGTTTGTTACGGCGAAAAAATCCCAACCTCACTTACCGTTATGTATATCTATCTATCTACTATCTACTAATCCTACGAGAGGGATTTTTATCTCCCTACAACTTTTTTTTTCGCGAATATGCGGAAGCGTATCATTTCATTGATAGGAAGGGAAGCGGGAGAGTACATGGGATCAAATTACACAAGCGTAATCG
>NC_041383.1:411877363-411935923 GCF_002162155.2 Triticum dicoccoides
GGCCCATGTGTGAGCTTCGTCACGGACGAGTTGGGCGAGCCGCAAAGTAGATGGGTGCTTGTTGTCGAAGGTACACGCGTTGCGGTGCTTCCAAATGCTCCAGGTGACGAGGATGACAAGGGAAGCGAGGCCTTTCCGTAGACTGTTAGGGGCCGACGCCATAGAGGACGCCCACCACTCCAGGAAGTCCTCGTCGCCAATCAGCGCCGCTGTCGTCACCCTGCAGGCAGAGAGAATGTCGTGCCAGATGCCACGCGAGAATGGACATCTCATGAGGAGGTGTTGCATCATCTCGGGGGCCTGATCGCAAAGCACGCACCGATCGTCGTGGAGGAGTCCGTGGCGGGAGAGGCGCTCTGCTGTCCAACACCGATCTTGTAATGCAAGCCAGCGAAGAATTTGACCCGCAGCAGGGCCCAGGTACGCCAGGTCAGCTCGTGGTGTGGGGAGAGAGTAGAGCCAGCGAATAGGGTCCTGTAGCATGAGGCAGCTGTGTACTGTTCGGAGTCCATCCAGCGCCAGGTGATGACATCGGGCGTTGTGGAAAGAGTGATGTGCTGATGGCGGCTCCAGATGTCAATGTACTGAACTGTCACAGCGACCCCTTGGGCGCCCTGGATGTCCGAAATCCAAGCCCGGTTGGCGAGGCCATCCGTAACCGAGTGAGCCTTGCGCCGACGATGCGACACCATGGCGAAAAGGGCCGGCGCGATCTCGGCAAGGGACTGCCCCTGCATCCAGTGGTCCAACCAAAAATGTCAGGAGTGCCCGTTAGCAAGGGTCCAGCTCGTGGAAGCGCGGAAGATGTCTCTGATCTCGGGCTCGCAGGGGAGCGAGAGGTGGTTCCAGGGGCAGGACGGGTCCGTGAGCTGCAGCCAACTCCACCGCACTCTAAGCGAGATGCTCATGTGTCGGTGTCAAAACCGGCGGATCTCGGGTAGGGGGTCCCGAACTGTGCGTCTAGGCGGATGGTAACAGGAGACAAGGGACATGATGTTTACCCAGGTTCGAGCCCTCTTGATGGAGGTAAAACCCTACGTCCTGCTTGATTAATATTGATGATGTGTGTTACAAGAGTGGATCTACCACGAGACCAAGGAGGCTAAACCCTAGAAGCTAGCCTATGGTATGATTGTTGTCCGTCCTATGGACTAAAGCCATCCGGTTTATATAGACACCGGAGAGGGCTAGGGTTACACAGAGTCGGTTACAATAGTAGGAAATCTACATATCCGTATCGCCAAGCTTGCCTTCCACGCCAAGGAAAGTCCCATCCGGACACGGGACGAAGTCTTCAATCTTCTATCTTCATAGTCTTGGAGTCCGGCCGATGATGATAGTTCGGCTATCCGGACACCCCCTAGTCCGGAACTCCCTCAGTAGCCCCTGAACCAGGCTTCAATGACGACGAGTCCGGCACGCATGTTGTCTTCGGCATTGCAAGGCGGGTTCTTCCTCCGAATAATTTATAGAAGATTGTGAACACCAGGATAGTGTCCGGCTCTGCAAAATAAATTCCACATACCACCGTAGAGAGAATAATATTACACAAGTTCAATCCGCTGACGTATTCTGTGGCGTGACGTCACACCATTACCAAGCCTTTACTTGAATTGTTTTTATTGTTCCAGCTTCGCGCGTTTAGCGAGGCGGTTTCCTTGGCATGTCTTGTCGAAGCAGAGATCATGTTCCCCTTATTCCGGGATTCCCATCAATACGGACGTGGGTAACCCAACCGCGCCATTGATTGTGACGCTTGGGAGATAAGCGAGTTTTACCAGGCCGGTGGGGACACATGTTTTTGTCCGACCATATAAGGGGATAAAGATCCAACCCTTTTACCTGCGCCTTCTTCCTCCTTGGCTTATCCATCTCCGCGAACTCGAGCTCCAGCGCCCAAGTCCGTACTTCTCACCTCAACCTTCTCCAACTATGTCTGGAGCGGGAGGCAAGTGGATGGCCTCCTCCGTCACGGAGGGGCAGATCCAGAAGTTGCGCGACGCCGGATATTTGTCCAGCGACATCGCGCATCGGCTCCCCGACGAGGGAGAGCTCATCCCCACCCCCAGGCCCCATGAGAGGGTAGTATTTCTTCCCCATTTCCTCCGCGGACTGGGCTTCCCACTTCATCCCTTTGTCCGGGGGCTCATGTTCTACTACGGCCTAGATTTCCATGATCTGGCCCCGAATTTCATCCTCAACATCTCGGCGTTTATCATCGTGTGCGAGGCCTTCCTCTGCATCCAGCCCCACTTCGGCTTGTGGCTCAAGACCTTTAGTGTCAAGCCGAAGGTTGTGAAGGGCAGCCAAGCGGAGTGTGAAGGCGCCATGGTGGGCAGGATGTCCCACGTTACGTGGCTGGAGGGAACTTTCGTAGAAACCATTAAGGGGTGGCAATCGGGGTGGTTCTACATCACCGAGCCGCGTGACCCCGATTGGGCAGCGGCCCCCGAATTCAGATCCGGCATCCCTACACGGCTCACCTCCTGGAAAGAGAGTGGCCATATCTGGGGGGATTCGGAGGAGCTGACCGGACTCCAAGCCTGTATCCAGAAGCTGGTGGACAAGAAGCTCAAGCTTGTCAACGTAGTCCAGGTCATGCTCATCCGCCGGATTCTCCCGTGCCAACGACGGGGCTTCAACATGTGGGAGTTCGATCTGGTGCAGCACCAGACCCTGAGCGGGCTCTTCGACACTACGTACGAAGATGTTTGGAAGGTGCTGTTCAAGGGCGCCGAGGCTCCCGCATCCGCTACCGAAGATCGCGGATTCCGCTCGCAGCGTCCAGCTGACGAGGTAAGTGATTTTGCCACTTGTTTCCCATAGTTTGACTCTATGCGGGATCTAAACTCCCTTTTACCTTTGACAGGACTGGCTAGCGAAGGCCGAACGGACTATCTGTCCGGCCCCATTGCCAGAGGACCCAGCGGACGCCCGCCTAATGGGGTTGCTGGCTCCGGCACCCCACGTGGTGCCGGAGAAGAAGGCCAAAAAGAAGGCCACGGGGACTCGGAAGAGTTCCCATTTTCAGGTGCTATCGAATGATGAATCCGAGGCCGACTCCTCCAACCAAGGCGAGGAGGAGAAGAAAGCCTCTCCCCCAGCGGGGGGAGGGAAGAAAAGGAAGGCCTGCCCAACAAGGGAGGCCGAAGGGTCCAAGAAGGGAAAAACTCTTCCCCCGGACTGCTCCGCCAACGCCAGTGACGACGACGAGGACTGGCCTTCAAGGGCCAAGCCCCTGGCGAGATCGTAAGTATCCGGACTCCCGAATAACTTCAAGGTTTTTTTTCCTTTTCGCCACATAATGTCTTTCTAATGCCGCATACAACCCTGCAGTCCGCCCAAGGACGATCTTCCCGCTTCATCGAGCGGGTCCTTAGGTGCGTCGGATATGGATTCTCTTCCGACTGCCTCCACCCCCCGTGATGCGGACGACGCCGAGGTGGGATCCTAGGAGAGGACCCACCAGGAGGGGGAGGCCCCGGAGGTGTCGCAGGACAACCTCCCGGACTTTGCACCGGACTCGGCCCCGGAACCCACAGTGGCTCCGGAGTCCGGCGGGCGACCCCTTCGTAAGAAGGGCAAGACCGTGACGCCTGCTGCCTCCGTCCAACCGGAGGCACCGGATAATTTGCTGCAGGCGCTTAATGGCGCCTCCATTGAAGAGGAACACCGCACTGTTATGAGTGCGGTGATTCAGAAGGTTCAGCTCGCCAAGAGCGGGCTGACCGAAGCCTGCAGCAGCCTCTTAACAGGCTTTGAGGTAAGAATTTCAATATATGTAAAAAGGTACCGCATAGACAGTAGCCCCTAATGCTCGGTTCGGTGTTCGGAAAGAAAAGCCGGACTGAGGATCTTAAAAAGATATACGCAGGAGTCATAAAAAATATGTCAATATGGGATTGCAGGCTGCGCTGCTGACCTCTGCCGCACTGACTGTGGAGGTCAATAATTTGAAGGAAAGCCTCGAGCAGTCCAAGAACAAGCTCAGCCATGCCAAGAAGCAGCTCGAGGACAAGGAAGGTGAGTAACACCTTATTAAAATTGTACCTTACAGAAAAGGATTTTGGTTGCAAAAAGAATGACAAGGATAACGTGGGTATTGCAGGGGCCACTAACGAGGTGGCGACCCTGAAAGAGGCGGTGGCCGCGGCCGAATGCAATGCGGCCGCGGAGCGCACCGAGCGAGAGAAGCAGGAGGCGCGGGTGGCGGAGGTACAGCAAGAGCTCCAGGATCTTGTGAAAAAAATGAGAGCCTGGAGCGTGACTCGAAGACTCGAGAGTCTGAGCTTGCAACGGCTCTTGAGGGTGCCAAAGCCGCTAAGGCCGAAGCCTACAAGGCCCTCCAGGAGATTGAGGTGGTGAAGAAAATAGTAGCGGGTAAGGCATTTTCATGCAAAGTAAGCATGTGAGTGTTAATTACCTGTTGCTTACCCGAATTCGGAGCTCTCCAGGAGCGTTTGCAGATCTTCCTCGCAGCGTGTCCGATGCTGCCGCATTCTACCGGGCCGAGGAGGGGAGCTCGACGGAGAAGGTCTTCTGGTCTCAGTATGCTGAGGCCGGACATCCAGTGCCCCTTAGCGACCAGCTGAAGCAGCTGGTCGAGCTCCACAAGGCGGCCGAACAGGCCATGAAGGGCCTCATAGTTCGGCTGTGGCCTAAGGAGGCCATGCCTGGGAGCTACTTCGGCCTGGTGCGGTGGCTGGTGGATGCGTGCCCGTGGGTTGAAGTCATCAAGCACTCCGCATGTATTGAGGGTGCCCGTCGGGCCCTTGCCCGCGCAAAGGTGCACTGGGGCAAGATGGATGCCCAGAAGCTTGTGACGGACCCGCCACCAGAGGGCAAGGAGCATCGCACGCCCGAGATGTATTATAAGAGTGTGCTGAAGGGCGCCCGCACTATTGCGGGGGAGTGCTCCAAAGATGAAATTTTTGAGTAGACTCGCATTTTGTTATCCTGTGCATTGAAAACTTAGTTCATATGCGCTAAGCAACGCTTGTTAATTTAAAATATTACCTTCTGTGCGGCTGTTTATCAAATCTGAGAGATGGCAAGTCATCGGCTTCAGCCCCCATGCCACGAGTGCTGGGGTGTTCGGGATAAACTTGGGCACTCTTGTTCCCATTTTTGGGTCCATCTAGGGAGGCGCGCAACACAGCGAACAAGGCAACCGGACTTATAATGCTTGAACACTCTCACTTAGCCATAGAATTCTATAATTTTAAATTTCGGCGAAGCCCCTAGTCTTCGGAAGGACGAATTTGGGGCGCTATCCATGCCTGGGCCGGACAGGATCCGGCTCCTCGCTCTAAGCGGCATAAGTCTTTAAGGACTCGCAAAAAACCTCTCGAACAGCGACCGGCTCTCGCCTCATCATGACGGTCAGTTTTAGCTTTCTCCACTGAGGCGTTAACCCAGCTCAACTGGGGCGCAACCGCAGTGGTTCTCCTAGTGCTACCTTAGCCGATATAACGGAATGTAAGGTACCAAAACATGGGAGCCGGGCAAACCCAACTATTGACCCAAGACATGATTCGGAGCCAATGCATATAGTGCTATAAGTTCGGGGTGCCTCACTTGTGAAAGTGTTCGGATTTATCACACCGTGGTGCGGGAAACATAAGCCCCTGGTGTATTTTAGCCATACCAAAGTGTACGGATGCAACATGCCGTAAATTAACATATGTAGAAAAAGGAAATGCAATTATAAGCAAGAAGGTGCTGCATTGTTTATTCAAGAAAGACTGCTGTAAGTGCAGAACGATACAAATGGTGCGATAAGCAAGGAATGGGACTGTTAAACATGTCCCCCTCCAGGGGTAGGCTGCCGAATGGTGCGTAAAACAGATTTAATGCTCGTAATGGAGACCACCTGGATATTCGTTGTAGCCTTTATCCTTCCCTGGCTGTTGCATCATGAGTTCGGCAGTTTTGCTGTTGGACAGGGCCTCTGACGAACGGAGTCCTGTGGGTAAAAAAAGGAAAAAGGAAAAGAAAAAGAACGACACACTTGAGAGCCCCTGGTGTGGTTGAGCTGCAGTCTGGGCCTATCGTGGTCGTGCCCCTCTCCCCATGCCCATGGTATCTTCAGAGCGTAATGGTGTACGCGAGGGACCTGTCTTGTCGTTTTACAGGGGCTGGGGTTGGGGCCGCACTGCTACGCGTGCTCGGAACGTGCCAGATGGTCTTGTTGAATGTTACTCCGGGCGCGCTTAGCTGTGTCCGGCCGCTTAACGGCCGGACTCGAGATTTGCCTTAAGAGGCTGCATTGCACTTCTGTTGCGAGAGCCGCTGTATGTTCCTCCGTGCGGAGAGAACGTTCAGTGTTTCCGTTGACCGTGATGACTCCTCGAGGGCCTGGCATCTTGAGCTTGAGGTATGCGTAGTGCGGCACCGCGTTGAACTTTGTGAACGCGGTACGTCCGAGTAGGGCGTGATAGCCACTGCGGAACGGGACTATGTCGAAGATTAACTCCTCGCTTCGGAAGTTATCCGGCGATCCGAAGACCACTTCCAATGTAATTGAGCCTGTACAATTGGCTTCCACACCTGGTATGACGCCTTTAAAGGTCGTCTTGGTTGGTTTAATCCTTGAGGGGTCTATGCCCATTTTGCGCACTGTATCCTGATAAAGCAGGTTCAGGCTACTGCCGCCGTCCATTAGGACTCTGGTGAGGTGAAACCCGTCGACGATTGGGTCTAAACCAATGCGGCGAATGCGCCGTGGCGGATGCTGGTGGGGTGGTCCCGTCGGTCAAAAGTGATCGGGCAGGAGGATCATGGATTGAACTTCGGGGCAACTGGCTCCATCGCGTATACATCCCTGAGTGCACGCTTCCGCTCCCTTTTGGGTATGTGCGTTGCGTATATCATGTTCACCGTCCGCACCTGTGGGGGGGAACCCTTTTGTCCTCTATTGTTCGGCGGTCGGGTCTCTTCCTCGTCATCGCTATGCAGCCCCTTGTCGTTGTTTTCGGCAATTAACTTGCCTGCCTGCTTGAATACCCAACAGTCCCTATTGGTGTGGTTAGCTGGCTTTTCGGGGGTGCCGTGTATCTGACACAAGTGGTTGAGTATTCGGTCCAAATTGGACGGACCCGGAGTAGTTCTTTTGAATGGCTTTTTCCGCTGACCGGGTTTAGAGCCTCTGAATCCGGCATTGACTGCCGTATCCTCACTATTGTCGCTGTTAGTGCGGCGTTTTTTTTTGTTATGACGCGGCCTGCCATTTCGGTCCTTGAAATCCGGACTGCCAGATTTTTTGCTGAGGTTGTTGTTGCGTGCTAGCCAGCTGTCCTCACCCGCGCAGAAGCGGGTCATGAGTGATGTGAGGGCTGCCATGGATTTCGGCTTTTCCTGTCCCAGGTGCCGGGCAAGCCACTCATCACGGATATTATGCTTGAAGGCCGCAAGGGCCTCCGCATCCGGACAGTCGACGATTTGGTTTTTCTTGGTTAAGAACCGTGTCCAGAATTGTCTGGCCGATTCGTCTGGCTGCTGAATTATGTGGCTTAGGTCATCGGCGTCTGGTGGTCGCACATACGTGCCTTGGAAGTTATCGAGGAATGCGGCTTCCAAGTCTTCCCAACTCCCAATTGACTCTGCTGGCAAGCTGTTAAGCCAATGCCGTGCTGGTCCTTTAAGCTTGAGGGGGAGGTATTTGATGGCGTGGAGATCGTCACCGCGGGCCATGTGGATGTGAAGGAGATAGTCTTCGATCCAAACCGCGGGGCCTGTTGTGCCATCGTAGGATTCAATATTGACGTGTTTAAACCCTTCGGGGATTTGATGATCCATTACTTCATCTTTGAAGCATAGTGGGTGTGCGGCGCCTCTGTACTGGGCGATATCACGACGGAGCTCAAGGGAGCTTGATCTATTTTGTTCGGCCCGGCCGGACTTACTGTGTCCGGCGCGACGGTTATCGTCACGTATCGTGGGGCGCCCATGTGATCCATAGATCGATCTTGATTGTCTTGCCTTATCCTCCAATATATCTCGCAAGTCCGGAGCGTTCCCCTGTGGTCGTGTGCTTTTCGAGTGATGCCGGGGTACGGGTCTAGTAAAGGGCCTGGAGGCCTCTCTGTCGCTACCACGGGGTGGTCGGTCAGCCGTATTGTCTCCTGGTGATGCGGGTTCATTCGCTTCCTCCTCTAAGCGGGGGAGCAGCTTGCGTTTAGGGTAGCCTTTGGAGGGGCGTTCGAGCTCATGCTCTTCGGCCGCGAGGACTTCAGTCCATCTGTCGGCTAGCAGATCTTGATCAGCTCTAAGCTGTTGCTGCTTTTTCTTGAGGCTGTTTGCCGTGGCTATAAGCCTGCGTTTAAAACGCTCTTGTTCGATGGGATCCTCGGGCACGATGAATTCGTCATCGTCGAGGCTCGCTTCGTCTCCGGAGGGAGGCATATAATCCTCTACCTCTTCTTCTGCCGCTCTCTTGTGAGGGCTGGCCTCTCCGTCCTCCTGCGCTGCATCTTGCTGGAGTAGGTTGTCTTCGGCACTGTACGGTGTATTGTTATCTCCGGTGCCGGAGTCTTCATTCTTGCTGTGGCGGGATTTAGAGCGGCGCCGCTGACGACGACGCTTGGGCTGCTTTTTGGAGGGGTCATCCTCCTCTGTTCCTTCGCCATTCCCATCTTTTGGGATATCCACCATGTATATGTCATATGATGAGGTGGCTGTCCAGTGCCCAGTAGGCGCTGGTTCTTGGTCGTCTCCGGCATCGTCGTCCATACGGTCGATGTCTTTGGAGTCGTAGTCTAGCATGTCGGTTAGATCGTCGACAACGGCTACCAAGTGGGTGGTGGGTGGGCTTTGAATTTCTTCGTCGTCCGCATCCCAACCGTCCTGACCGCAGTCCGGCCAGGGCTCTCCTGATAACGAGAGATACTTTAGCAAACTCAAGATATCACCGAAAGGTGAGTGTTGAAAGATGTCCGCTGCGGTGAACTCCATGATTGGCGCCCAATCGGATTCAATCGGGGAGGGCGCGGGAGGTTCGGAGTCCAGCGAGGAGTCCGGCACCTCGGAGTCATGAGCTATATGAGGGACAAGGTCAGTGTTCGGCTCTATTGCCGTAGAGGTTGCAGCCCCCGAGGCGGTGTCTAGCCATCCGTCCTCGATCTGCGCAGCCGGCTCCGAATTGAAGATTGGAGCGGGTTCGAGTGCGGCCTCCAGGGTATTGTCCGGCTGCAGAGCTAAATCATGCTCGCCGTGACAGTGCGGCACGCTCGGCTGTGGCTCGAATCCATTGAGGATCAAGTCCCCGCGGATGTCAGCCGTGAAGTTCAAACTTCCAAATCTGACCTGACGGCCAGGGGAGTAGCTTTCAATCTACTCCAGATGGCCAAGCGAATTGGCTCGCAGTGCGAAGCCGCCGAATACGAAGATCTGTCCGGGGAGAAAGGTCTCACCCTGGACTACGTCATGGATGACGGTCGAAGAAGCCATCGAGCCTATCGGTGACGACACAGAGGAACTCTCAATGAAAACACCAATGTCGGTGTCAAAACCAGCGGATCTCGGGTAGGGGGTCCCGAACTGTGCGTCTAGGCGGATGGTAACAGGAGACAAGGGACACGATGTTTACCCAGGTTCGGGCCCTCTTGATGGAGGTAAAACCCTACGTCCTTCTTGATTAATATTGATGATGTGTGTTACAAGAGTGGATCTACCACGAGACCAAGGAGGCTAAACCCTAGAAGCTAGCCTATGGTATGATTGTTGTTCGTCCTATGGACTAAAGCCATCCGGCTTATATAGACACCGGAGAGGGCTAGGGTTACACAGAGTCGGTTACAATGGTAGGAAATCTACATATCCGTATCGCCAAGCTTGCCTTCCACACCAAGGAAAGTCCCATCCGGACATGGGGTGAAGTCTTCAATCTTCTATCTTCATAGTCTTGGAGTCCGGCCGATGATGATAGTTCGGCTATCCAGACACCCCCTAGTCCGGAACTCCCTCACCATGCGCTGCAGGTCACGCACACCCAACCCAACCAACTCCAAGGGCATGAAAACCTTGCGCCAATTGACCATATACTGCCCGCCCTTGGCCTCCTTACTACCATACCAGAGGAAGTCGCGGATGATCCGACTGATCTTCTTCAGGGTGGATGCATTGATGGAAGTAGCGATGAGCATGTGGACTAGCATGGCGGTAAGAACATGGTGCACGAGCGCGAGGGACTGTCGGTCAAAACCGACGGATCTCGGGTAGGGGATCCCGAGCTGTGGATCTAGGATCAATGGGGAATAAGGGACGATGAACATAGTGTTTACCCAGGTTCGGGCCCTCTCAAAGAGGTAAAACCCTATGTCTTGCTTACTTGTATTTGATTTATGATGTGATTACATAGTAGATCTACCTCGAGATCATATGAGCTAAACCCTAAGTTGATGAGGTGATGGCTGTAGCTCTAGCCCTAAAGACTAAAACCCTCCGATTTATATAAGCACCGGTAAGGGTAGGGTTACATGCGATTGGTTACAAGGAAGGAAAGATCCCGCCTATCCCTGGCTTGGAGGGCACACCACGACTCCGAAGATTCCTTATCCGGCTATGGATCCGTACTCTAGCTTGGGCCCATAGTGGCCCACCAGTCCGGCCCATATGAAAAGGGTCAGCTGCCCGAGGACCCCTTAGTCTAGGACTCCCTCAGTAGCCCTCGAACTAGCCTCCAACGCCAGGGCTTGTGTTCGACATCCGCACACCTCATGGTCTTCGGCTTGTGAGGCAAGTTCTTCATAGTGTCCTATACATGCTCAGAGTCAAGTGGTGTTCGGAATCTGAAGCGTCCATTTTACTTAGCCCCGAAGGAAAAAAACATTCCAGTGTGAATAGTGCCCTTGTCTAACAACTTTTTCCTCTTTAACGAAGGGTCGCGACTGGTCATAATGCCGAGTGGCTGGCAGTTCTCGGTGCGTGGCTCGAGGCTGTCACCCTATTGGCACGTCTCATTAAGGCAGAGATCGTGCCCTGTTTTTAGGGGATATGGTCAATGATTTTGATTCGCCACCCATGCATAACGTCGTGAGAGTATCGGGAAGTGGAGAAACACACGGTGTGAAAAGAGGAACCGTTGGCTCTTTCGTGGCCTATAAAGAGGGGGATTGCTACAGTTAGCATCCTACACCTTATTCCACCTTCTGTTGTTGCTTGCGCAATCCTCCAGAGCTCCAACTCCCTGTCTTTATGCTCCGCGGCGAATCCCTTCCCGCCCTCCCCAGCCATGGCCGGATCCAGTGCAAACAGCAAATGGGATGTCTCTATTGTCACCAACAACGACATCTTGGAGCTGAAGTGGACCGGCTACTTGTCGGCCAACATCGCTCACCGGGCCCCTGAAAAAGGCAAGCTTATCCTCATGCCCCAGCCGGGCGAGATGGTTGTATTCCTCCCCCGTTTCATCTAGGGGCTTGGATTTCCCCTACACCCCTTCGTGAGGGGGTTGATGTTCTTCTACGGGCTAGATTTCCATGATCTAGCCCCCAACTCCCTCCTCCACATCTCGGCCTTCATTATCGTATGTGAGGCCCTCCTACGAGTCCAGCCACACTTTGGCCTGTGGCTAAAGGTGTTCAACGTCAAGCCCATGGTGGTTGGCGGTGCCCAGGCGGACTGCAGCGGGGCCATGATCAGCAAGCTGGCACGGGTCTAGTGGCCGGAGGGCAGGTTCATTGACACCGTCAAGGTGTAGCAAAAAGAATGGTTCTACATCACTGAACCAAGGGATGCTGCCTGGACGGCGGCTCCCGAATTCATATCCGGATCCCTGGCGAGATTTTCCTCATGGACTACAAAAAGTCCGGATTAGGGGTCCACTGCTGACGTGAAGTTGCTGCAGAAGCGAGTCGTCAACGTGATGGAGACCGGCGCGAAGCTGACCAATGTGGTCCAGATAATGCTCAAGCGTAGGCTCCTTCCTTGTCAACAAAGGGCCAAGCCGATGTGGGCGTACAAGTCCAAAGATCCGGCCACCATGCAGCACCTCTTCGGTACAACCCATGACAAGGCATGGGGTCAGCTGTTCAAGCCTCAAGAGACGTGGCCGACCAAGGAGGAGGACATCGGCTTCGATGTTGCGACCCACCCGATGGAGGTGAGCGGTCTTTCGCCTGACATGTGTTTGGATAATAATACCATGCACAATTTGTTCTAAGCCTCTCTTTGTGGATTTTGCAGGATGGCTCAAAAGGCTGAAAAGATCAGCAGTGAGGCGCCGCTGCCTGAAAAGCCCCGATCGGCTCAGCTAGAGAAGCTGGTGGCTGTGGTGCCTTACAAGGCACCCGACAAGAAAGGCAAGAAGAAGAAGGATGTACTGGAGGCCAGGGAGGGCCTTCGCAAAAGAGCTCATCCGGGCACCTCGTTCTGGAGGTGCTGCAGCCCCATCTGCACAGGACGGGGACGAAGACAAGGACGAGGAGGAAAGCGCCTCCTAGAATTCCAAGAAGAGGCGGCGTCCAAAGACATCGAGGAGGTACAACCCCCTCAGGCCCCAAAGAGGCAGTGTTGTCCTAAGGTTATCCTGCCTAACAGCTCGGACCCCGACGAGGAGTCTGAAGCATCCGAAAAGGTTCCAGAGAAGGAACCTAGGGCCAAGCCCCCAGCTGCCAGGTATATATTCCTTGGTTGTTTTAATTGCTTTATTTCTAATATTCCCTTACAAATGGATAACAACTGTCTGGTGACGCAGCCCACCACGTGGTCACCCCGCCGAGCAGACTTCGGAGGGGGCATCTCCGCCCTCCGATCTAGCGGACAGCGGATCGGCGACGCGCTCCGCACCTCCCGTGATCACTGAAGAAGTTGGGGAGGTGTGATAATCCCCAATTGCAGGGAATCATCGTAGCAATTTCCAAAGGTGGAAGTAATAAGCATGGAGTGTCGAACCCACAAGGAGATAAGGGTAAGATCAATATTCTCTCAAGTCCTATCTGCCACTGATACGACTACGTACACCGAACGTTTGCTTCCAACTAGAAACGAGAAATAAAACTATATTGTGGGTATGAAGAGGATAAATTTGCATGATATTGTAGAGCTAAAATATAAAAGTAGGTGTTGTTATCATAAATTTAGAATACATTACTAAATATTATAAATATCAAGTGTGGAATAATGGTGGGTAGGTGTGCGGAATTTTCCTAGGCAATTGGTTAACAAGATCGGTAATCACTATTGCAATTTCATATCAGGGAGAGGCATAAGCTAACATACTTTCTCTTCTTGGATCATATGCACTTATGATTGGAACTCTAGCCAGCATTCGCAACTACTAAAGATCATTAAGGTAAAACCCAACCATAGCATTAAAGTATTAAGTCCTGTTTATTCCCATACGCCATGACCCACTTATCCATGTTTGTGTTTCAGTCACTCATGCAACGCAGACAATAAGCAAACCATGAACATATTGAAAACCCTACAGTGGGGACCCCTCACGCTTGCGCGACATGGAGGGCACCATAGGACATCACCAATAATAAAACATGCAACTCAAACCAATCTAGATCATCAATCAACCCAAAGACAAAGGAAATCTACTCAAAACATCATAGGATGGCAACACATCATTGAATCATAATATGTGGCATAAAGCACCATATTCAAGTAGGTGATTACACCATGGTGCGGGAGAGTGGACCGCGTAAAAGAGATGAGGATGGTGATGATAATGGTGATGTTGATGAAGACGATCACCATGGTGATGATTCCCCTCCCGATGACATTCCGGCGCCACAGGGAGAGAGGAGGAGAGGTTCTCCCCCTTGTGCTCCCTCCTCCATGGCCTCCCTCTGGTCCTTGGCCTTCATGGCGATGATGGCCCCTCCGAGATCCTCCCCCATGGCCTCCGGTGATGATACCCCCCTCCGCCAGGGTACCGGAGAGGGCCTAGATTGATTTCTCGTGGTTCTGGAGGCTTGCGGCGGCGGAACTTCCGATCTCTCCTCTATTCTGGGTTTTTTAGGATTTATAGGAGGGGCTGGCATCGGTTTCATGTCAAGGGGGCCCACAGGGAGTCCACGAGGTAGGAGCACCCTCCCAGGGGGTAGGGCGTGCCCTCCACCCTCGTGGTGGCCTCGGGACTCCCCTCCGGTAGCTTTTCGTTCCAGTATTTTTTATATTTTCCAAAAATATTCTCCGTTGATTTTCAGCGCATTTCGAGAACTTTTATTTCTGCACAAAAACAACACCAGGGTAGTTCTGCTGAAAACAGTGTCGGTCCAGGTTAGTTCTAATCAAATCATACCAAAATCATGTAAAAAATTATAAACACGACATGTATACTTCATAAATTATAGATACATTGGAGACATATCAGCATCCCCAAGCTTAATTCCTGCTCGTCCTCGAGTAGGTAAATGATAAAAGAAATAATTTAGGAAGTGTGAATGCTAGCAAGTGCACAAGTTTGATCAATGATAATTTCAGTCACCCTTTCTAGCATCATTATATATCATAACAGTAGCTCAACTCATAAAACTTCTCATGATCAAGTAACAACTATTCACATGTTAAAGTATGGATCATAAACTTTCTTGAAAACTAACAAACTATGTTCTCAGTCATCAAACAATTGCAATTCATCTTATTTTCAGGAAGGGTCTATGTAAGAGCTTTGATTTAGCAAATTCCACATACTCAACTATCATTTAATCTTTCACAATTGCTAACACTCACATGATATTTATGGTTCAAAGTTTTAATCGTACACAGATAAAGATAGGGGCTTATAGTTTCGCCTTCCAACCTTTTACCTCAAGGGTAATGTCAACAGTAATACCTTATGAAAACCTACATCCAAGTGGATATATATATCCGGATCATTCCAACACAAAGTGCTTGCCAAAGGAAAAAGTGTAAAAAGGAAAGGTGATGATCACCAAGACTCTTGTATAAGGGTAGAAGATAAAAGTAAAAGATAGGCCCTTCGCAGAGGGAAGCAGAGGTTGTCATGCGCTTTTATGGTTGGATGCACAAAATCTTAACGCAAAAGAACGTCACTCTATATTGCCGCTTGTGTTAAAGACCTTTATTATGCAGTCCATCGCTTTTATTTCTTCCATATCACAAGTTCGTATAAAGCTTATTTTCTTCACACTAATATATCATACATATTTAGAGAGAAATTTTTATTGCTTGCACCGATGACAACTTACTTTGAAGGTTCTTACTCAATCCATAGGTAGGTATGGTGGACTTTCATGGCAAAACTGGTTTAAGGGATGTTTGGAAGCACAAGTAGTATTTTAATGAGTGCTCACAATTACAAAAGATGTCCAAGATAGTATATTTATATGTGAAATCTCGCTTCCTTCAATATTCTTTCATGAATTGTTCAAGTGACCAATACTGCGTTTGATAACTTTCAATAAATTTACCACCTATACTTATTATGTGTGAAGTCATTACTCCCCATGGTATAAGCATATGAAACATATATAAATTCAGATTTATGATATTCAATTTCTTCAACCATTTACTCATAGGATATACGTGAAGCACGTGAGTAAATGCCAAACTACTACAAAAAGATATAAGTGAAGGACAATGAGTAGTCAAATAATTGACTAGCCATGGAAGGATTCTCTCTCATTCAAGATTTCAGATCCAATGGTTTTATTCAAAATTCAAGTAAAATTGAAAATACGCTCCAAAAAAAACACATATCATGTGACGAACAAAAATATAGCTCCGAGTAAGGTATGCCAATGGTTTTGAAGACGGAAGAGGGGATGCCTTCCGGGGCATCCCCTAGCTTAGGCGCTTGAGTCTTCCTTGAATATTACCTTGGGGTGCCTTGGGCATCCCCAAGCTTAGGGTCTTTCCACTCCTTATTCTCCTCATATTGACATCTCACCCAAAACTTGAAAACTTCAATCACACAAAACTTAACGGAACTTCATGAGATGGGTTAGTATGATAAAGAGTAAATCATTCACTTTGGTACTGTCAAAGACAAGATTCATAATTGTTCTCACACAATGCCTATTGTACCATGTCATATCTACAATTTATATCGAGCAATATAAGCCATAGAAACTAGAAAACAAGCAAACTATGCATTGAAAATAGAATCTGCCAGAAACAGAACAATTTGTAATGATCTGAACAGAAACCATACTTATGCTACTCCAAAAATTCTGAAAAATTAGGACAACCTGGGCAATTTGTATATAAATCTTGTGTAAAACTTTCATATCAAAAGCACGCTTATATGATTTTTTAAAATTTTGTTAAATAGTGCAAAAGTTTCTGTTTTTCAGCAAGATCAAATCAACTATCACCATAAGCCATCCCAAAGGTCTTACTTGGCACTTTATTGAAACAAAAGCATAAAACATGATTACTACAGTAGCATAATCATGTGAACACACAAAAACAGTAAGGATAAATATTGGGTTGTCTCCCAACAAGCGTTTTTCTTTAATGCCTTTCTAGCTAGGCATGATGATGTCAATGATGTTCATATGAAAGATAAGAATGAAAACATAACGAGAGCATCATGAAGCATATGACTAGCACATTTAAGTCTAACCAACTTCCTATGCATAGGGACTTTGTGAGCAAACAATTTATGGGAAAAAGAATCAACTAGCATAGAAAGGCAAAACAAGCATAACTTCAAAACTTTAAGCACATAGAGAGGAAACTTGATATTATTGCAATTCCAACAAGCATATATTCCTCCCTC
Organism: Triticum dicoccoides; assembly: GCF_002162155.2. NCBI lineage: Eukaryota > Viridiplantae > Streptophyta > Magnoliopsida > Poales > Poaceae > Triticum > Triticum dicoccoides. The sequence continues at coordinate 411,894,060 of NC_041383.1, forward strand.
GTAATAATTTTTAGTAGCATCATGAATGAATTCAACAATATAACTGTCACATAAAGCATTATTTTCATGATCTAAAAGTATAGATATTTTACTACTCTCCACATGAGCAAAATTCTTCTCATTCGGAATAGTGGGAGCAAACTCAATAAAATAACTATCATGTGAGACATAATCCAATTGAAAATAAAAATCATGATGACAAGTTTCATGGTTAACCTATTCTTTATAGCATACATGTCATCACAATAATCATCATAGATAGCAACTTTGTTCTTATAATCAATTGGAACCTCTTCCAAAATAGTGGAATCGTTACTAAATAAAGTCAATACCTCTCCAAATCCACTTCCATAATTATCACAAGAAGATTCAACACCCTCCAAAATAGTGGGATCATTACTTCCTAAAGTTGACACTCCTCCACACCCACTTTATATGATAGTCTAATTCATACTCCAAAAGATATAAGTGAAGTTCATGGAGCATTCTATAATTAATATAGATTAACCAGTATCCAAGCTCAAAATATATAAGTGAAGCACACGAAGCATTCTATAAAACCACACTCAAAAGATATAAGTGAAGCACATGAAGCATTCTATAAATCAATGAAGGGTTATCTCATACTAGCATGGTTCATAAAGAAAGAAAAACACAAAGGACACAATTCATGTGAACAAAACAAAAACCGAGGTATACCGATAATTGTTGAAGAAGAAAGATGGGATGCCAACCGGGGCATCCCCAAGCTTAGATGCTTGAGTGTCCTTGAAATATTTAATTGGGGTGCCTTGGGAATCCCCGAGCTTGAACTCTTGCCTCTCTTTATTCTTCTCACATCAGTAACTCCTCGTTCTTCAAACACTTCATCCACACAAAACTTAACAAAAACTTTGTGAGATCCGTTAGTATAATAAAGCAAACCACTACCTTTAGGTACTGCTGTAAACTCATTCTAATTTCATATTAGCATCATATCTACTGTATTCCAACTTCACCATGGTTCATACCCCCCAATACTACCCATAGATTCATCAAAATAAGCGAACAACACATAGAAAACAAAATCTGTCAAAAACAGTACAGTCTGTAGTAATCTAGAAACTTCGTATACTTCTGTAACTCCAAAAATTCTAAAACATTAGGACAACCTAAACAAATTGTATAGCAGTACTGTGCAAACAATTTCAGACCCGTTTGACTTTCCAGTAAAGAATGTAAATTCACGCGCTACAGCCAAAGTTTCTGTTTTTGCACTTCACATAGTAAACAAGCAATCTAATCATCCTAAAACCAAAGCTTGGCACATTATTTTTATAATACAATGGATATTGATGAGGACATCAATACCATTGTTACACCCACAGCCCCTACTGCTATACATACTGGACCAATTACTAGAGCTCGCGCACGCCAACTAAATTACCAGGTACTTCCGTTTCTTGGTAATGATTCTAATGTTCATGAGAATATGATGCTGCCTAAATTGGATACATTTGTTTTGCTTACAAATGAAGGGCCTAGCTTGGTGAAGGATGAACATTGGAGCAAGAACAAGCATGGAGATGATGGCATGCGCAAGGGGAACAAGAACGGAGTTACAAGTGATGATTTCAGGTCTTTGATGCCACCATAACGAGTGCATGAAGCCTTGGACGAAATATACAAGATGTCACTTCATAAATTTCGTCCAGAGGCTATTATAGGTGCTGCGTCACCTTTTTATTGGGCCAGGCCCATGTAATTTCGAAATACATAAGTATAAGCTATTTTTAGAGTCCGTATGTGTGGGGAAACAAGAGATAGGGTTGATTTCGGACCCCTCCACCAAGGGCCACGAAATTCCCCCTCTCTTCCTCCATATATACAGCCCTTAGGGCACCATTCAGACTTTGGGTTTTGTTTAGATTAAAGTTCGCCATAGCTGCAACTTCGCGTACTTCGTTTGTGTTCAACGACCAGACAAAGGCGTCACAGAACCCCACCTTGATCAATAAAGCTTTCATCTTATATTCGCAATATCCAGATTGCAATCTCAGTTTCTTGCTTGTTCTTTGTTTGCTCCCAGGAAACAGACCCTCGTGGTCAGGTTGATCGTGCTCCGGCGTGGTCAATAACCTCTCGGAGTTGGTTTAGCGATTGCTAAGGCGCGACGTCCTCGCACGTTCGTAGTCGGATCGTCAAAGTCGACTTCCCCCAAAGCGATATCCATCATCTCATCGAAAGACGGGACACCTTTGCCTCTATCAAGTGGTATCAGATTTCCAGGTTGCTCGGTGAGATTTTACAGTTTTTCGTAGTTTAGATCGAGTCTTTTCTTCATACCTATAGTCCACAAAAAAGCCACAAAAAAATTTAGGGTTAGTTCATCATATCCGAACCAGTCTGAGCCATTGCATAATCTTTTCTGTATTTGCGTTGTTGAATTTGCGGTTGCATCATCGTGTCTAGTTGCTGGTCTTAGTGTCTAGTCCTTTAGAGTTTCGAGTTATGTTCACAAGTTGTCACGCCGCCGCCGCATCATCATCATCACCGCTGCCATATACCACCATCGTCATCACTGCTGCCATATACCACCATCGTCATCACCGCTGCCATATACCACCATCGTCATCACCGCTGCCATCTACCACCATCGACATCACCGCAGCCATATACCACATATCCACCTCCATCACGCTAGTCTGAGTTCCACCAGATTCATCTCCGCCACCAGTCCGAGTTCCACCAGATTCATCTCCGCCACCAGTCCTAGTCCGAGTCTAGTATTTGTTGCTTTGTTTTCGACTTCCAGATCACGCCATACTCCGAGTCATGATAGAGAAGGACTCCCGAACTTTCGTGTTACCCGCAGTAGAAAAATAGCTCCAGTTAAAAAAAAACTAAGTTTGGAAAATTCTGGCTAGGCTGTTTCTAGACCATTTGTAGACTTTTTCGAAAAAAAAATTGTTGCAGAGCAAAAAAAAAGAGAAAAAAAGTGCAAAAAAAAGAGAAAAAAATTCAGAGTGTGCTCCTCCCTTGTTTACGTGCAGTGCCGTGATTTTGTTAGTGTTCTAGGCTCGCGTCTCTAGCACAGTCTAGCCTAGGACCAGCACAGTATCATCGTTGAGCGTTTATTCAATTTTGCATCTCTGAATTGATTATTGCTGACCCTTTTTGCTACCATATTATAAGCCTTCCCAGCTCCACATACATCTACGTCGTGCGTTTGATTCTCCCTGGTAATCGCTCTATCCAAGCTTTGAGAGTTTTGACTACAACGGTTGCCGATCACCACCTGCTGTTGGGTAAGAACTGGTAAGAATTTGAGATTCGCTTGAAGGATTTGTGACACACCACCACCACCACCGCTTCCTAGTAGTCCGTAGAATCATATTATTTTGTGTTTCTATTGCTGCTAACCATGCCAGGATCACAAGCCGATGAGACTGATTGGGAGAACCTGCCGAACAAACAGCTACATGATAAATTTCAGCAAATGATGAGTGGACAGGTGCAAGATGTGCTAAACAGATTTGACGAGGCCATGGAGAAGATAGATGGCATTGAGAAGACGTTCGAAACAAAGCTTGATAGCAAGTTTAATGAATTGCTCGCGCGTTTTCCACAACCACCGCCGGCTGCACCTATCGCACCTCTGCAACAACATCAACAACGCCTCCTTCCGAATCAGTATGGACGAGCGAAGCGTGTTCCTATTGAGGATGGCCAAACTTCTGGTGCTGCTATTCCTGTTGTTGATGCTTCTTTGGCTCGTGCTACTGCTGCTGCTGGTACCCAGGAGGATGATGAGTATGCGGGCGATTATGAGGATGAGGTTGATCAAAATCAGAACTATGTGCAGCCACCAGCACCACCACCAGCAGGTCGACCTCAGGTATATATTCGTAATGGTAGGCCTGCACCACTACCTCAGGTACGAGATGATGTCCATATTCCTAAACTAAAATTGAATATTCCACCATTTGAGGGTAGATATGTTCCTGATATATATCTTACTTGGGAGTTAGAAACTGAACAACATTTTACATGTTTACAATATCCCGAGGAGAGACGGGTTGCTGCTGCTGTTTGTGCTTTCACTAGTTTTGCATGTGTATGGTGGTCTGAACATTGTAGATTATATCCTATTCCAGCTACTTGGGCTGCTTTGAGAACTGCTATGCATACTCATTGGGTTCCACCATATTATCAACGTGAATTGCTTCAAAAATTGCAGCGTTTAAGACAAGGAAAAAATTATGTAGAAGAATATTATCAGGAATTACAAACTGGCATGATTAGATGTGGTATTGTTGAGGAGAATGAAGCTATGCTTGCACGTTTTACGGGTGGATTAAATAGAGAGATTCAGACCATTCTAGAGTATAAGGAGTATACTAATATCACTCGTTTATTCCATCTTGCTTGTAAAGCTGAACGTGAAGTGCAGGATCGACAAGCAATGGCGCGCACTAACTTTTCTGCAGGTCGATCTTCCTCATGGACACCGCGTGCATCTTATACTTCCACTGCACCAGCAACTCCATCAGGTGCCATCTCCAGCCATGATATAAGAAAGCAGGCACAACCACCATCATCTGCCAAGAGCGCACCTGTCGGGCCTGCACAGAGCTCTTCTTCTTCCATGGGATCAACAGGGCACACAAGTGATATTATTTGTCGTTGTTCTAAGGGAAGAGGTCATTATGCGCGAGAATGCAAATCTCAACGTGTTATGATTGCTACTGAGGATGATGGGTATGAGTCCGCTAGTGACTATGATGAGGAGACTTTGGCTCTTATTACCAGTGAAGAACATTGTGGAGATGATTCTGATCATGAGACGCAATACGTGGCTCCTGAAGACGCTGACAGGTATGAATGTTTAGTTGCTCAACGTGTTTTGAGTGTGCAGGTCACACAAGCTGAGCAAAATCAGAGGCACAATTTGTTCCATACCAAGGGAGTTGTGAAGGAACGTTCTGTGCGCGTCATCATAGACGGAGGGAGCTGCAACAACTTGGCTAGCATGGAGATGGTGGAGAAGCTTTCTCTCACCACAAGACCACATCCACATCCTTACTACATCCAATGGTTCAACAACAGCGGCAAGGTTAAGGTAACACGTACTGTTCGTGTGCATTTTAGTATCTCTACATATGCTGATTATGTTGATTGTGATGTGGTACCTATGCAAGCATGTTCCTTATTACTTGGTAGACCATGGCAATTTGATAAAAATTATGTACACCATGGTAGAAACAATCACTATACTCTTGTTCATAAGGATAAAAATATTACTTTGCTTCCTATGACTCCTGATTCCATTTTGAAAGATGATATTAATAGAGCTAATAAAGAAAAACAGGAGAAGAATAAGAGTGAAAATCAGATTGTGGCAAAAGAATTTGAGCAACAAATGAAGCCTAATAATAAACCATCTAGTGTTGCTTCTGAAATTAAATTGAAAAGTGCATGTTTATTTGCCACCAAATCTGATATTGATGAGCTAGATTTCAGCAAATCTGTTTGCTATGCTTTTGTGTGCAAAGAGGCATTATTTTCATTCGAGGACATGCCTTCCTCTTTGCCTCCTGTTGTCACTAACATTTTGTAGGAGTTCGGTGACGTCTTTCCACAAGACATGCCACAGGGATTACCGCCTATTCGAGGGATTGAGCATCAGATTGACTTAATTCCCAGTGCTTCACTGCCAAACCATGCGCCATACCGTACCAATCCAGAGGAGACGAAGGAGATTATGCGTCAAGTACAAGAGCTTCTCGACAAAGGTTATATACGCGAATCCCTTAGTCCTTGTGCTGTTCCTATTATTCTAGTGCCGAAAAAGGATGGTACATCACATATGTGTGTTGATTGTAGAGGCATTAATAATATTACTATTCGTTATCGTCATCCTATTCCTAGGCTAGATGATATGCTTGATGAATTGAGTGGCTCTACAATATTCTCCAAAGTTGATTTGCGTAGTGGATACCATCAAATTCGTATGAAATTGGGAGATGAATGGAAAACAACATTTAAAACTAAGTTTGGATTATATGAGTGGTTAGTCATGCCTTTTGGGTTAACTAATGCACCTAGTACTTTCATGAGATTAATGGATGGAGTTTTACGTGCTTTCATTGGACGATTTGTGGTAGTTTACTTTGATGACATATTGATTTATAGCAGATCTTTGGAAGAACATTTGGAACATTTACGTGTTGTTTTTATTGCTCTACGTGATGCACGTTTGTTTGGTAACCTTGGGAAGTGCACCTTTTGCACCGACCGAGTATCTTTTCTTGGTTATGTTGTTACTCCACAGGGAATTGAAGTTGATAAAGCCAAGATTGAAGCTATTGAGAGTTGGCCGCAGCCCAAAACGGTCACACAAGTGAGGAGTTTTCTTGGCCTCGCTGGATTCTATAGGCGTTTTGTGAGAGATTTCAGCACCATTGCTGCACCTCTCAATGAGCTTACAAAGAAAGATGTGCCTTTTCTGTGGGGTACTGCACAGGAAGCAGCCTTCATGGTATTGAAAGATAAGTTGACACATGCTACTTTACTCCAACTTTCCTGATTTTAATAAGACTTTTGAGCTTGAATGTGATGCTAGTGGAATTGGATTAGGAGGTGTGTTATTACAAGATGGCAAACCTGTTGCATACTTTTCTGAAAAATTGAGTGGGCCTAGTCTGAATTATTCTACTTATGATAAAGAATTATATGCTCTTGTTCGGACTTTAGAAACATGGCAACATTATTTATGGCCCAAAGAATTTGTTATACATTCTGATCATGAATCTTTGAAACATATTAAAAGTCAAGCTAAACTGAATCGTAGACATGCTAAATGGGTTGAATTCATTGAGACTTTCCCTTACGTCATTAAACACAAGAAGGGAAAAGAAAATGTTATTGCTGATGCATTGTCTCGTCGCTATACTATGCTTTCACAACTTAACTTCAAAATATTTGGTTTGGAGACCATCAAAGATCAATATGTGCATGATGCTGATTTTAAAGATGTAATGCAGAATTGTAAATAAGGAAGAATGTGGAACAAGTTTGTCGTTAACGATGGATTTGTGTTTCGTGCTAACAAGCTATGCATTCCAGCTTGCTCCGTTCGTCTTTTGTTGTTGCATGAGGCGCATGGAGGAGGATTAATGGGACACTTTGGCGTGAAGAAGACAGAGGATGTACTTGCTACACATTTATTTTGGCCAAAGATGAGACGGGATGTTGAGCGTTTTATTGCTCGCTGCACTACATGTCAAAAAGCTAAGTCACGACCCAATCCTCATGGTTTATATATGCCTTTGCCTGTACCTAGTGTTCCGTGGGAGGATATATCTATGGACTTTGTTTTAGGTTTACCTCGAACAAAGAAGGGGAGGGATAGCATATTTGTTGTCGTGGATAGATTCTCGAAAATGGCACACTTTATACCATGTCATAAAAGCGATGATGCTGTTAATGTTGCTGATTTGTTCTTTCGTGAAATTATTCGCTTGCATGGTGTGCCAAATACTATTGTTTCAGATCGTGATACTAAATTTCTTAGCCACTTTTGGAGATGTTTATGGGCTAAGTTGGGGACTAAACTGCTTTTTAGTACTACTTGTCACCCCCAAACTGATGGACAAACTGAAGTAGTCAATAGAACATTGTCTACTATGCTTAGGGCTGTTTTGAAGAGTAATAAGAAAATGTGGGAGGAATGCTTGCCTCATATTGAATTTTCTTATAATCGTTCATTGCATTCTACTACTAAGATGTGCCCTTTTGAAGTTGTGTATGGTTTCCTACCTCATGCACCTATTGATTTGTTGCCTCTTCCATCTTCGGAGAAGGTTAATTTTGATGCTAAACAATGTGCTGAATTGATTTTAAAAAGCATGAGTTAACTAAGGAAAACATTGAGCGTATGAATGCCAAATATAAACTTGCTGGAGATAAGGGTAGAAAACATGTTGTGTTTGCACCTGGAGATCTTGTTTGGTTACATTTGCTTAAGGATAGATTTCCTGATTTGCGCAAATCAAAGCTCATGCCACGTGCTGATGGTCCCTTTAAGGTGTTAGAGAAAATAAATGATAATGCATATAAACTTGAGCTGCCTGCAGATTTTGGGGTTAGTCCCACTTTTAACATTGCAGATTTGAAGCCTTATTTGGGTGAGGAAGATGAGCTTCCGTCGAGGACAACTTCATTTCAAGAAGGGGAGGATGATGAGGACATCAATACCATTGTTACACCCACAACCCCTGCTGCTATACATACTGGACCAATTACTAGAGCTCGCGCACGCCAACTAAATTACCAGGTACTTTCGTTTCTTGGTAATGATTCTAATGTTCATGAGAATATGATGCTGCCTAAATTGGATACATTTGTTTTGCTTACAATTGAAGGGCCTAGCTTGGAGAAGGATGAACATTGGAGCAAGAACAAGCATGGAGATGATGGCATGCGCAAGGGGAACAAGAACGGAGTTACAAGTGATGATTTCAGGTCTTTGATGCCACCATAACGAGTGCATGAAGCCTTGGACGAAATATACAAGATGTCACTTCATAAATTTCGTCCAGAGGCTATTATAGGTGCTGCGTCACCTTTTTATTGGGCCAGGCCCATGTAATTTCGAAATACATAAGTATAGGCTATTTTTAGAGTCCGTATGTGTGGGGAAACAAGAGATAGGGTTGATTTCGGACCCCTCCACCAAGGGCCACGAAATTCCCCCTCTCTTCCTCCATATATACAGCCCTTAGGGCACCGTTTAGACTTTGGGTTTTGTTTAGATTAAAGTTCGCCATAGCTGCAACTTCGCGTACTTCGTTTGTGTTCAACGACCAGACAAAGGCGTCACAGAACCCCACCTTGATCAATAAAGCTTTCATCTTATATTCGCAATATCCAGATTGCAATCTCAGTTTCTTGCTTGTTCTTCGTTTGCTCGCAGGAAACAGACCCTCGTGGTCAGGTTGATCGTGCTCCGGCGTGGTCAATAACCTCTCGGAGTTGGTTTAGCGATTGCTAAGGCGCGACGTCCTCGCACGTTCGTAGTCGGATCGTCAAAGTCGACTTCCCCCAAAGCGATATCCATCATCTCATCGAAAGACGGGACACCTTTGCCTCTATCAGATATATACAAGGGGGTAATTATTTTTGAGAAACTTCCATGAAAAATTCTACATCGTTTCCATGAGCATGAACACAAGCGTTCAAGGTCGACCCTCACTTCTCCAATGCATAACTTCCCAATCACTTCTCTTTTTGAAAAAAAAATTTAGGCATATGAGGCAAGTGAATATTTTTGTATTTTGAATTTTTTTGTTTGTTTCACCCACAACTAAACATAAATAAAAGGGAAAACAAAAACTACTTAGTGAAGAAAGCAAACAAGCATACACGAAAATATCAATCCCACACTATTGCTCCCCGACAATGGCGCCGGAAAAGAGCTTGATAATCCCCAAGTGCAGGGAATCATCGTAGCAATTTCCAAACATGGAAGTGATAAGCATGGAGGGTCGAACCCACAAGGAGATTGTCGGTGTCAAAACCGGCGGATCTCGGGTAGGGGGTCCCGAACTGTGCGTCTAGGCGGATGGTAACAGGAGACGAGGGACACGATGTTTTGCCCAGGTTCGGGCCCTCTTGATGGAGGTAAAACCCTACGTCCTGCTTGATTAATATTGATGATATGTGTTACAAGAGTGGATCTACCACGAGATCAAGGAGGCTAAACCCTAGAAGCTAGCCTATGGTATGATTGGTGTTCGTCCTATGGACTAAAGCCATCCGGTTTATATAGACAGCGGAGAGGGCTAGGGTTACACAGAGTCGGTTACAATGGTAGGAGATCTACATATCCGTATCGCCAAGCTTGCCTTCCACGCCAAGGAAAGTCCCATCCGGACACGGGACGAAGTCTTCAATCTTCTATCTTCATAGTCTTGGAGTCCGGCCGATGATGATAGTTTGGCTATCCGGACACCCCCTAGTCCGGAACTCCCTCAGTAGCCCCTGAACCAGGCTTCAATGACGACGAGTCCGGCGCGCATGTTGCCTTAGGCATTGCAAGGCGGGTTCTTCCTCCGAATAATTTATAGAAGATTGTGAACACCAGGATAGTGTCCGGCTCTGCAAAAATAAATTCCACATACCACAGTAGAGAGAATAATATTGCACAAGTTCGATCTGCTGACGTATTTTGTGGTGTGACGTCACACCACTACCAAGCCTTTACTCAAATTGTTTTTATTGTTGCACCTCAGCGCGTTTAGCGAAGCGGTTTCCTTGGCACGTCTTGTCGAAGCAGAGATCGTGTTCCCCTTATTCCGGGATTCTCATCAATACGGACGTGAATAACCCAACCGCGCCCGTTGCCACGCCCCCTCCATCGAAGGCGGGTTCCAAACGGTCACGGGGACGGCTCTTGGTATTCTTCCCCTTTATAATGAGACCAATGCCCCTTCTTTTTATTCAATCTTCTATCGAATCCGCCCCTCTCCCCGAGTTCCAACACCCAGGGCTCCAGATTCGGGTACCTTCGATCTTCGACAATGTCCGGTCCTGACCTACGAGGCCGGTGGATGCCCTCCTCCGTCACGGAAGAGGACGTGCAAAAGCTGAGAGACGCCAGGTACTTAACCTACGAGATTTCGCATAGGCTGCCTGCCCGAGGGCAGGTTATCCCTACTCCCGAGCCTGGCGAGAGCGTCGTGTTCGTGCCTCACCTCCGTCGGGGTTTAGGCTTCCCGACGGATCCTTTCATGAGGGGGCTCATGTTTTACTATGGGCTGGAATTCCACGACTTGGCTCCGAAGTCCATCCTCCATATCTCATCATTCATTGTCGTCTGCGAAGCCTTCCTCCGCACTACCCCTCACTTCGGCTTGTGGCTCAAAACCTTCAACGTGGAGCCGAAGATGATTGAGGGGCGTCAGGCAGAGTGCGGCGGGGCGGTTATAAGCAAGAGGCCGAAGCTCCATGGCCCAAGGGCTCTTTTCAGGAGGAGTTCGACTTGTGGCAACAGGAGTGGTTCTATATCACCGCTCCCAAGGGCAGCAGGCAGAGGCTGCCGCCCGTCTTTCGCTCGGGCCCTCCACAGCAGCTGACGTCATGGGTCAACAAGGGGCGTGACTGGGGGCCGTCCAAAGATGTACCCCTGTTGCAGGACCGGATTCGAGGCCTCCAAGAAAGGGAGATCGATCTGGTCGCAGTGGTACAGGTTATGTTGATCCGGCGCCTACTGCCCTGCAAACGTCGCCCCCTCCACCTGTGGGAATTTAATCCAGAGGGGCCATGAGCTCTTCAACACTTCATGGGTTTTACACCCGCGGAGATGTACAAACTGTTCTTCGGATCGCAAGAGACGCGTCCGGAATTGACCGAGGATGCTGGCCTAAGCTGCAATCGCCCGGATACTCAAGTAAGTAGCCCTGTGTCCGGACACACCGTTCATTTTATTTATCATGAGTTTGCCTTTTAACCAGCTATCCCTTGGACATGAGTGGATAGCGCAAGCAAAACTGATACGGTGTCCGGCCCCCCTCCCTGAGACCACGCAGGATCCCGTGTTAATCAAAATGTTAGAGGTTGCACCTTCGGAGGAGGGCGAAGAAGGGCACAGGGGATCTACCACCTCTGCCACGGAGGCTTTTAATAAGGGAGGAATCGAGAGTCCCTCCTTCCAGGGGGAGAAGAGGACCGCTTCCGAAGACCCGGGGGCCAAGGCCTCAAAGCGGGGAAAGAAATCTGTACCGGAAGGTCCCGGGCCGGGCAGAGCCCCGGCCGAACTGTCAGCTCGGAGGAATCAGCCCTCTAGCAAGCCGTAAGTAAAAGGGGGAATTTTGTAATAGTGGACATCCCTATTTAATTTCTAAGGGTAACCGAAGTTTTCACCTTGTAGTTCGGATCTCAGCCCATCTCAGCACAACTCATCTTCGGGAGACCTTCGTCCGGAGATGATGGAGAGCGAAACGCCTCCATTTGCTGCCCCATCGCGCGGGGCGGACGACCCTGAGGTGTCATCGCGGAGGGTCTCCCCGAGTCCGGCGGGGCCAGAGAGTTCGGCACCCATTGGAGTACGGCCGGTGGAGCTTCAGGATTTGCTTAAGAGGGCGTCCATCTCAGAAGATCACCGCACATTAATGGGTATGGTGATTGAGAGGATCTCGTCCGCCGAAAGCGTGTTGTGTGAGGCCGTCGGAAGTTTGCTGACGGGATTTGAGGTACGCAAAAAATGACATACCTGTTGACAGTTTTGCACATGAAGTGCGCCCTGTATAGATAGTAGCCCCTGAGACTTGGTATGCTGTCGAAAACGACAGCGTGCCTAGGATCATAATCTCAGTTATTAACTGTCGCCTTTCCTATGCAGGTGGCGGAATGTTCGGTGGCCAGCCGGACTGATGGATTCGCCAAGCTGAAGAAGCAACTCGACGCTGCAGATGCGGACATCTCGCTGGTCAATAAATGACTGGATGAGTCACAAGGTATGTGGTTGCTCCGCGGTCGCTTAGTAAGGGAGCTGACGCCCATTCCTTACAAGTTGTATGCTTGATGCAGATGGTGCTGCTGCTGTGGAAGACCTTCGAGCAGAACTTGCTCGGGCCAAGGAGCAAGCCAGAAAAAGCAAGGCGGCTGCCTCGAAGGCAGCGGAAGAGCTAGAAGCCGAGAAGGCTGCTCACTGTCGAAGCAGGGAGGAGATGGCCGGAATGGCCGCGAAATTAAAAGTTGCTACCGACCGCCTGGAGGTTCTTGAAGGAGAACGCCGAGCGGAGCAAGAGGACCTGAAGAAGGCCGACGCCGAAGCCAAGGATGCCCGTAGTGCGATGCGGGCTATGAAGGAGGAACTACGTCAGGTCGAAGACATTGTGGCTGGAAAGCCCTTTATGCTGCGTAGGAAGTTCACGGATCCGAAGTATGCTCAGCTGGGCCGATTGTACGGTGCGGAGGATCCTTATCTGGACTTGGCGGCGAGTGCGGCGGACGCAGTCGTGCACTTTCGAAGCCAGGAGGATCACGAAATGGAAGAGCTTTTCTGGTCTCAATTCCATAGTCCGGAGCGTCCACTTCCGTTGAGTGATCGACTGGTTGAGTGGGCTGAGCAGATTGTCCGGACTAGCCATGACGGATGTGGTCACTCATCTGTGGCCGAAAAGGCCCAAGCCGAAGAGTTATTTTGGCTTGTTGCAGCAATTCCTTGGGGCAGTGCCGCATATTGAGGCGATGAAGCGGTCGGCATGCATAGAAGGTGCACGGATGGCTCTCGCCCGTGGTAAGACATACTGGGCGGAGATGGATGCCACCGTTGTTGCATCCCGGGGTTCGGACAAAAGCCGATTCCCCACCAAGCACTATTTTGAGGAAGTCCTGCAGGGCGCTCGTATAATAGAGTCGCAGTGCTCGAAAGATGTTATGTTTGAATGACATATATGATTCCTGAGATCATGTTTATAATGCAATGACTTTTTATACTTGTGTGTTAAAGTATTGAACTATCTCCTGTGCGGCCGTATATGTATGTATAATCTGAAAGATGGCAGTCTTTGGCTTCAGCCCCCACGCACATGGTGCGGGGGTGTTTGCAAAAAGAAAAGCGCTTTTTCACACTTAATCCAACATATTGGTCCTTTTAAGGAGGTGATAGCGTAGCAAACTAGGCAACCGGACTATAATGATTTATCACTTTCACTTAGCCATAGGAGCTCGAATGTGGGGCTACTATATAGCCCCTGATGGCACCGCGCTTCTTCGAACTCGGGGCGCGTATGTGCCTGACCGGGAAGCGGTCCTTCGTCAAAGCGAAGGAATTCTAAACATTCCAATGGTCGATCGAGTGGTTGACCAGTCTCTCGCTATATCATGACAGTCAGTTTTCGGCTTTCTCTACTGAGGTGCTCTCCTGGCCGAACCGGGGCACAATCGCAGTAGTTCTCCTGGTGCCGCGTTAGCCGATGATACAGAACATAAGGCAGCAAAACACAGGAGCCGGGCAAACCAAACATTTGACCAAAGACATGATTCGGAGCTGATGCATATAAAGCCTAACTCGAGACGCCGAACACTCCCTGAGGTGTTCGATCTTTATGATATCGGGCAGAACAAGGCCCTAAGCCCCTAGTGTCCAGGTATAGGCGGGAACTTCTGACGCGGCCGATGCCAAAATGCCAGCCTCCTCCTTGGCTATGGTAGGAAACCGGGGGATGTGTATCAACAAGAGACAGTAAGAAAGGTTTACGCAGGGTCTTAATCTGAAAAGAATCCTTGCAACGGGTCCCTACTGCACGTCTGCGCCTGTGTCTCCGTTGTGCTATATCCTGGACGGGTGTAGCACGTACTTCATCTGTAAAAGAGAAGGACTTAGTTTCTAAGAAATATCATGCAAAAATTGTATTAAAATAAAGTATAATTTGGAAGATGAAGAAAGTTGTGCTTTATTGGCTTTCATCATTTATGCGCGCGGCCCCTTATAAAAAAAGGGGTATGCGTCTGGGAAGCCCCTTGTTAAGTTACGCTGGACTCGTCTAACCATGTCCGAGGTCTAAATGACCTGTTTTTAGGGGCTTTGACCTGCAAGGTCGGATTGGTCTGTGGCTGTCGAGGCAGCCGCACCTTCTCCGTGGTCGAGAGACACTTGGAGTTTTGAGATTATGCCACATGGACCGGGCATTTTTAAGCGTAAGAGACGCGTAATGTGGTATTGCATTAAAGCGGGCGAAAGCTGTGCGCCCCATTAGTGCTTAAGGGCTACTGCTAAATGGGGCGATGGAGAGTGAGCTTTTCGCGACGGGGGTTGTCGGATGAACCGAACACAACCTCTAGTGGTACAGAGCCTGTATAATTGGCTAAAAAGGCCTGGCGTCACTCCTTTGAAGGAAGTGCTGCTATAGCGAATTTTGGTAGGTTCTATCCCTAGTCTGCGGACGGTGTCCTGGTATGGCAGGTGCCGCGCTGCGTGTTATCACATGAAGTGAGTTCACTGTTTTGACTTCTAGTGGGAAAGTCTTTTGTTTTCCGGAGTGCTGCTTTTGGGTTTCGTCACTTTCACTTGGTGTGTCGAGCCCCTTGTGTTCGGCGTTAAGTCGGCCGGACTGCTTGAAGACCCAACAATCTCTGTGGGTATGGTTTGCAGGCTTCCCGGAGGCGCCATGTATTTGACACAGTCTATCCAAAATCTTGTTTAGGTTGGATAGCTCGTCACTGTTATCCTTTAGGGGCAGTGTTTTGTTGTTCGGCCGAGAGCTTTTGAATCCGGCGTTGACCGCCGTACTATTTGGGCCATTTTCCTTATTCCGGCGCTGATCTTTTCTGCGTCGTGATTTCCCATTTCCATCCCTAACTTCGGATGTACTCGGGTCGCTGGTGCTGCATCTAGCCAGCCAGCTGTCTTCCCCCGCGCAAAAGCGGGTCATGAGGCTTGTTAGTGCGGCCATTGTTCTTGGTTTTTCCTGGCCGAGGTGTCAGGCGAGCCATTCGTCTCAGACGTTGTGTTTAAAGGCCGCTAAGGCTTCAGCGTCCGGACAGTCGACTATTTGGTTCTTTTTAGTGAGGAACCTGTTCCAGAATTTGTGTGCTGACTCTCCGGGCTGTTGAGTTATGTGACTTAAATCGTCTGCATCCGGAGGCCGGACATAAGTCCCCTGAAAATTTGCTAGAAACGCATTCTCAAGCTCTTCCCAACTTCCAATGGTATTTTCTGGGAGGCTTTTAAGCCAATGCCGAGCTGGCCCTTTGAGCTTGAGGGGTAGGTATTTTATGGCATGGAGATCGTCTCCTCTAGCCATATGTATGTGTAGGATATAATCCTCAATCCAGACTCCGGGGTCTGTTGTTCCGTCGTATGCCTCTATGTTTACGGGTTTGAATCCCGCAGGAAATCCATGATCCAGTACCTCGTCGGTGAAACATAGTGGGTGTGCGGCGCCCTTGTATTTGGGTGTGTCGTTGTCTTCAAATGCTCGGCTGGTTGTGTTACTTCCTGGAGTCTTCTTTTTTGGCCCATAGATAGACCTGGCCGGGTTATCCTTTTTCCGAGGATCTTTATGCTGATCGTGTGCCGGCTTGTGTGCGGCGCCCCTTGTTGCTCTTGGCCTGCCATCTGGTTGTCTATCCGGCCAGGCGGCTTCTTTCTTTTTTGACTGCGGGGGCTCTAAGGCCTCCTCGTCAAATTAGGGCAACAGCTTGCGCTTCGGGTAGCTCTTTGTCTGGTGACTAGTGCCATATTTATCTGCGGTGTTGAGTACTTTGCTCCATCTCATTCTGAGTGCGTCCTCCGCTGTTTTGAGCTTCTGCTTTTGCTTCTTCAAACTTCTTGCAGTGGTGACGAGCCTTTTATGAAGATTCATATGCTCTGGTGATGTGAGATCATCTTCGCCGGGGATGGGTTGCTTGTCCTGTTCATGTCCGGCTGGCTGCTTGTTGACATGTGCGTCGTCCACTGCTTCGTCCTGCTCTAGGGCCGGGTCCGTATGGGTGCCATTTTTGTCGATGCCGGTCTTCGGGTGGCGCTTGCATCACCGCTTTGGTTGTTTGTTGGGAGAGTTGTCCTTCGCCACGTCCCGTTTTTCCTCATTATCGCTTCCTTTTGGTGTATCCACCATGTATACGTCATGAGTTGGGGTGGCTTTCCCGTGCCCGGTGGGCGCTGGTTTTTGGTCGTCTCCGGCATCGTCGTCCATACCGTCGATGTCTTCGGAGTCATAGTTTAGCATGTCGGTTAGATCGTCGATAGCGGCTACCAATTGGGTGGTGGGTGGGCTTTGAATTTCTTCGTCGCCCGCATCCCAACCGTCCTGACCGCAGTCCGGCCAGGGCTCTCCTGATAATGAGAGATACTTTAGCGAACTCAGGATGTCACCGAAAGGTGAGTGTTGAAAGATGTCCGCTGCAGTGAACTCCATGATTGGCGCCCAATCGGATTCGATCGAAGGGGGCGCGGGAGGTTCGGAGTCCGGCAAGGAGTCCGGCACCTCGGAGTCGCGAGCTTTATGAGGGACAAGGTCAGTGTTCGGCTCTATCGCCGCAGAGGTTGCAGCCCCCGAGGCGGTGTCTAGCCATCCGTCCTCGATCTGCGCAGCCGGCTCCGAATTGAAGATCGGAGCGGGTTCGAGTGCGGCCTCCAGGGTATTATCCGGCTACAGAGCTAAATCATGCTCGCCGTGACAGTGCGGCACGCTCGGCTGTGGATCGAATCCATTGAGGATCAAGTCCCCGCGGATGTCAGCCATGAAGTTCAAACTTCCAAATCTGACCTGACGGCCAGGGGCGTAGCTTTCGATCTGCTCCAGATGGCCAAGCGAATTGGCCCGCGATGCGAAGCCGTCGAATACGAAGATCTGTCCGGTGAGAAAGGTCTCACCCTGGACTACGTCGTTGATGATGGTCGAAGAAGCCATCGAGCCTATCGGTGACGACATAGAGGAACTCTCAATGAAAGCACCAATGTCGGTGTCAAAACTGGCGGATCTCGGGTAGGGGGTCCCGAACTGTGCGTCTAGGCGGATGGTAACAGGAGACGAGGGACACGATGTTTTACCCAGGTTCGGGCCCTCTTGATGGAGGTAAAACCCTATGTCCTGCTTGATTAATATTGATGATGTGTGTTACAAGAGTGGATCTACCACGAGATCAAGGAGGCTAAAGCCTAGAAGCTAGCCTATGGTATGATTGTTGTTCGTCCTATGGACTAAAGCCATCTGGTTTATATAGACACCGGAGAGGGCTAGGGTTACACAGAGTCGGTTACAATGGTAGGAGATCTACATATCCGTATCGCCAAGTTTGCCTTCCACGCCAAGGAAAGTCCCATCCGGACACAGGACGAAGTCTTCAATCTTCTATCTTCATAGTATTGGAGTCCGGCCGATGATGATAGTTCGGCTATCCGGACACCCCCTAGTCTGGAACTCCCTCAGAGATAAAGGTAAGATCAATATGCTCTCAAGTCGTATCTGCCACTGATACGACTCTACGTACACTGAGTGTTTGCTTCCAACTAGAAACGACAAATAAAACTATGTTGTGGGTATGAAGAGGATAAATTTGCATGATATCAGAGAGCTAAAATATAAAAGTAGGTGTTGTTATCATAAATTTATAATATATTACTAAATATTATAAATAGCGAGTGTGGAATAATGGTGGGTAGGTGTGCGAAATTGTCCTAGGCAATTGTTAACAAGATCGGTAATCACCATTGCAATTTCATATGAGGGAGAGACATAAGCAAACATACTTTCTCTTCTTATTGCACTTATGATTGGCTAGCAAGCATCCACAACTACTAAAGATCATTAAGGTAAAACCCAACCATAGCATTAAAGTATTAAGTCCTCTTTATTCCCATATGACATGACCCACTTATCCATGTTTGTGTTTCAGTCACACATGCAACACAGACAATAAGCAAACCATGAACATATTGCAAACCCTACAGCGGGGATCCCTCACGCTTGCACGACACGGAGGGCACCATAGGACAGCACCAATAATAAAACATGAAACTCAAACCAATCTAGATCATCAATCAACCCAAAGACAAAGGAAATCTACTCAAAACATCATAGGATGGCAACACATCATTGGATCATAATATGTGGCATAAAGCACCATGTTCAAGTAGGTGATTACAATGGGGTGCGGGAGAGTGGACCGTGTAAAAGAGATGAGGATGGTGATGATGATGGTGATGTTGATGAAGACGATCAGCACGGTGATGATTCCCCTCCCGATGGCACTCCGGCACCACCGGGAGAGAGGAGGAGAGGTTCTCCCCCTTGTGTTCCCTCCTCCATGGCATCCCCCTGGATGGGGAGAGGTTCTCCCTCCGGTCCTTGGCCTTCATGGCGATGATGGCCCCTCCGAGAGCCTCCCCCATGGCCTCCGGTGATGATGGCCCCCTCCGGCAGGGTACCGGAGAGATCCTAGATTGATTTCTCATGGTTCTGGAGGCTTGCGGCAGCGGAACTTACGATATCTCCTCTGTTCTAGGGTTTTTAGGATTTATAGGAGGGGTTGGTGTCGGTTTCATGTCAAGGGGGCCCACGGGGAGTCCACGAGGTAGGAGCACCCTCCCGGGGGGTAGGGCGTGCCCTCCACCCATGTGGTGGCCTCGGGACTCCCCTCCGGTAGCTTTTTGTTCCAGTATTTTTTATATTTTCCAAAAGATATTCTCCGTTGATTTTCAGCACATTCTGAGAACTTTTATTTCTGCACAAAAACAACACCACGGTAGTTCTGCTGAAAACAACGTCAGTCCGGGTTATTTCTAATGAAATCATACCAAAATCATGTAAAAATATTATAAACATGACATGAATACTTCCTAAATTATAGATATGTTGGAGACGCATCAAGATGTTGTCCCGAAGGACCCTTCCCCACCCGAACATGGGGAAGGAGGACGACGTGGTCATGGCTGAGGCTGACGCCTCGGTCACCAAGGACCGGGAGGGTGAAGCCCGCCTGGCGAATGCGGGAAGGGAGTCTGGACTGTCCGGACGACCCCAGTCGTCTGCACCTGAGTCCCCACGGCCCCCGACAATGCCGGTTCTTCCTTCCGAAGGGAAGGGGTTGAGGGCCCGACGCCTGCGCCGAAGACCTCCAACCAGGCGGTGGCGGGGTGGCCAGACGCGCTGGAGGAGCTGGTGAACAACTCCATCATCATCGACAGGCACCACACCCTTATGGGTGCAGTTTTATAGGGTGTTCGGTCGGTCCAATCCGGACTGAACGACGCTATCCAAGGCCTGCTAACAGGCTTTGAGGTAAGTCAAGCAATACGCTTTTCCCGTAAAGTGATTTTGGCCCTTAGCTTAAATATTTGAGTAGGCCGTATGTATAACAGCCCCCGAGACTCTGTAAGGATAACAAAGAAACTTGCAGAGGGTCCAATTTCTATAGACCAATATTTAAAGTAGTGTGAACTTTTTAAATGTCATAGGCATCTTCCTTGGCCGCGACTGCTAGTGCCGCGGCACTAGAGGAGATGGATTGGAAGCTCAAGCGCTCCGATGGAGAGCTTGACCTTGTCAACAAGCAGCTTGATGAGGCACAAGGTAAGCCCTTGTTAAGATGTATGATTGTTTATTTGTTGAATACCTACTTTCTGGATTGCATGTTGATCATATAATATGCGGATATTGCAGCTGCCGCCATTGAGGTGGAGGGCTTGAAGGTGGCCTTGAAAAAGGTCGAGGCCGTGGAGGCCGCAGAGAAAGCGGTTGCTGAAAAGGCAGTGGTCGAGCTTGAGAAGGCCAAGCTCGCTGGCGAGAAGCACAAGGTTTGAGGAGGCGAGGTGCAGGTGGAGCTCAATGATGCCATCAAGTTTGAGGTCCTTGAGAAGGAGCAAGAGGAGCGGTCTTCCAAGCTTTTCCAAGGCAGAGAAGGAGCTCCACGAGGCGAGGACCGAAGTGCGAGGTGCCCGGGAAGAGCTCCACCAAGTGGGGCAAATCGCAGATGGTAAGAAGTACTTACTACAGAGTGTGTTTGGAGGCAACATGTTCGCCTCGCTAACGCGAGTCTGGCACTCCGCAGGCATTTTCCCCGAGCTCCCGAAGAGTGCGGCTACTGCGGTGGAGCACTACGCGACGGAGGAGGAGGATTCACAACAATGAGTCTTCTGTTCGCAGTTCCATGCGCCCGAACACCCTTGTCTCCTCAGCAACCAAATGAAGCAGTTGATGGAGCTCCACCGGATGGACGAACCAGCCTTGATGGATCTTTGTGCCCGGTTGTGGCCTAATGAGCCTATTTCGGACAGCTACGTTGGCTTGGTGCAGAGTCTGCATGAAGCGTCACCGCAGATTGATACCATAAAGCGATCCGCGTGCCTTGAGGGTGAGAGGTTGGCCTTCGCGAAGACCGTGATGCATTGGCCGAGGATCAAGCCGATGGATATGGCCGTTGGTCCTCCGCCGGCTGAAAGGAGCACCACCACCCCAAGTTGTACTTCGCCCAAGTTATGGAGGGTGCTCGGGCAATAGAAAGCCAGTGTTGGAAGGATGTAATCATTGAATGGTTTTGTATCCAGTTGCCGTCCGAACATATTGCTTTATTGTACGGTCCGTTTATGTATGTTTACTATTTAATTTTGACACATGTGCGATAGTTTTTTTAAATTTGCCAGTCGTCGGCTTCAGCTCCCAAGTTAATAAGACGGGGGTTGTTTCGTCTCTGCACTGTTACCGTTATACAACATCTTGGTGCCCGAATGCGGTAGTGTGAGAGAGAGACCAGGCAATCGGGCTATGCAGCTTTATTGCTTTCACTTTGCCATAGGAGCTTGACTGCGGGGACTAATGACTAGCCCCCAGGGTTCTGTGGTGTACAGGGGGGCCGAGGCCTGCCCTTAGTGACCACTTGGTTTGTGCTAGGATGAACCCTACGTATGACACGGATAAATCACCAACAATTTTTTAGTTGATGCACTTGTCGCGGGTCGCTGACCAGTTCTCGCTTACTATGACGGTCAGTTTTTGGCTTTCTCCTCTGAGGTACTTAACTGGACAAACCAGAAGTACAATCGTAGGTGTTCTCCCTTTGCCTTCTTAGCCGAACACGCGGAACGTAAGAAAGCAAGCACAGGAGCCGGGCAACCCAATTATTGACCCAAGACATAGTTCGGTACCGATGCATATAATGCAATATCCAAGACGCCGAACACACTACGAAAAGTGGTGTCGGACTTGGTATGTTAGGCTGATTGAAAAAAGGCATGCCCTCGGCCGATTAGCCGAGTTGTATTTACTACGAATTATGTGCCTACAGAGCTGTTCGAAGAGCATAAAAAAAGAAGGAAAAGGAAAAAGGAAATGCGGGATGATGCTGATGCCTTAACACTGTGAAATCTGTTTGTAACATCCATAAGCTTTGGACATCTATCCGTACAATTTGAACTACCGTGGAGTTTACAATAAGTGAGAAAAGAAACTTTACAAAGAAAGGTTTCCACATGGCCTTGATTCATGGGTTGAAGCCTCAACTGCTGCACGTCCGCGCCTTTACTTCTGCATGGTGGATGGGTTTGAGTTGGTTATCCGTGAACGTTGCATGCGGGCGAGGGGTGCATGTAGTAGGGACTTTTAAGATGTAGCCCTGCCGAATATAGCTTGATGCTAAGCGAGTCCAAAATCACATCTGTGGTCATTGAGGACGTAGGGATGTCATAGTTCCGTTGAGCCAAATACGTGGGGGTATGGTTTCAATGTCAGTCCCCACAGCCGCCCATGGTATCTCGAGCGCGAAGTGTTTGGAAACGTAGTAATTTCAAAAAAACTCCTACGCACACACAAGATCATGGTGATGCATAGCAACGAGAGGGGAGAGTGTTGTCCACGTACCCTCATAGACCGAAAGCGGAAGCGTTAGAACAACGCGGTTGATGTAGTCGTACGTCTTCATGATCTGACCGATCCAAGTACCGAACGTACGTCACCTCCGAGTTTAGCACATGTTCAGCTCGATGACGATTCCCGGACTCCGATCCAGCAGGGTGTCAGGGAAGAGTTCCGTCAGCACGACGGTGTGGTGACGGTGATGATGTTCTACCGACGCAGGGCTTCGCCTAAGCACCGCTACAATATGATCGAGGTGGAATATGGTGGAGGGGGGCACCACACACGGCTAAGGAATGATCACGAAGATCAATTTGTGTGTCATGGGGTGCCCCCTGCCCCCATATATAAAGGAGGGAGGGGGTGTGCGGCCGGCCCCTAGGGGTGCGCCTGGAGGAGTCCTACTCCCACCGGGAGTAGGACTCCCCCCTCTTGCCTTGTTGGAGAAGGAAGGGGGAAGGGGGAAAGAGGAAAGGGGGGCGCCGCCCCCCTTCCTTGTCCTATTCGGACTAGGGGGGAGGGGGCGCACGGCCTGCCCTGGCCGGCCCTCCTATTCTCCCTTAGGGCCCATGTAGGCCCATTAACCCCGGGGGGGGGGGGTCCGATAACCCCCCGGTACTCCGGTAAAATCCCGATTTCACCTGGAACGATTCCGATATCCAAATATAAGCTTCCAATATATCAATCTTTATGTCTCGACCATTTCGAGACTCCTCGTCATGTCTGTGATCACATCCGGGACTCCAAACAACCTTCGGTACATCAAAAACTATAAACTCATAATATAACTATCATCGTAACGTTAAGCGTGCGGACCCTACGGGTTCGAGAACTATGTAGACATGGCCTAGAACTGTTTCCAGTCAATAACCAATAGCGGAACCTGGATGCTCATATTGGCTCCTACATATTCTACGAAGATCTTTATCGGCCAAACCGCATAACAACATACGTTGTTCCCTTTGTCATCGGTATGTTACTTGCCCAAGATTCGATCTTCGGTATCTCAATACCTGGTTCAATCTCATTACCAGCAAGTCTCTTTACTCGTTCCGTAATGTATCATCTCGTAACTAACTCATTAGTCACATTGCTTGCAAGGCTTATAGTGATGTGCATTACCGAGAGGGCCCAGAGATACCTCTCCGACAATCGGAGTGACAAAACCTAATCTCGAAATATGCCAACTCAACATGTACCTTTGGACACACCTGTAGAGCTCCTTCATAATCACCCAGTTAAGTTGTGACGTTTGGTAGCACACAAAGTGTTCCTCCGGTAAACGGGAGTTGCATAATCTCATAGTTATAGGAATTTGTATAAGTCATGAAGAAAGCAATAGCAACATACTAAACAATCAAGTGCTAAGCTAACGGAATGGGTCAAGTCAATCACATCATTCTCCTAATGATGTGATCCTGTTAATCAAATGACAACACATGTCTATGGCTAGGAAACATAACCATCTTTGATTAATGAGCTAGTCAAGTAGAGGCATACTAGTGACATTCAGTTTGTCTATGTATTCACACATGTATCATGTTTCCGGTTAATACAATTATAGCATGAATAATAAACATTTATCATGATATGAGGAAATAAATAATAACTTTATTATTGCCTCTAGGGCATATTTCCTTCAGTCTCCCACTTGCACTAGAGTCAATAATCTAGATTACATAGTAATGATTCTAACACCCTTGGAGTCTTGGTGCTGATCATGTTTTGCTCGTGGAAGAGGCTTAGTCAATGATCTGCAACATTCAGATCCGTATGTATCTTGCAAATCTCTATGTCTCCCGGCTGGACTTGGTCCCGGATGGAATTGAAGCGTCTCTTGATATGCTTGGTCCTCTTGTGAAATCTGGGTTCCTTTGCCAAGGCAATTGCACCAGTATTGTCACAGTAGATCTTCATTGGTCCTGATGCACTAGGTATGACACCTAGATCGGAAATGAACTCCTTCATCCAGACTCCTTCATTTGCTGCTTCCGAAGTAGCTATGTACTCCGCTTCGCATGTAGATCCCGCCATGATGTTTTGTTTAGAACTGCACCAACTGACAGCTCCACCGTTCAATATAAACACGTATCCGGTTTGCGATTTAGAATCATCCGGATCAGTGTCAAAGCTTGCATCGACGTAACCACTTACGACTAGCTCTTTGTCACCTCCATAAACGAGAAACATATCCTTAGTCCTTTTCAGGTATTTCAGGATATTCTTGACCGCTGTCTAGTGATCCACTCCTGGATTACTTTGGTACCTCCCTGCTAAACTTATTGCTAAGCATACATCAGGTCTAGTATACAACATTGCATACATGATAGAGCCTATGGCTGAAGCATAGGGAACATATTTAATTTTCTCTCTATCTTCTGCTGTGGTCGGGCATCGAGTCTGACTCAACTTCACACCTTGTAATACAGGCAAGAACCCTTTCTTTGCCTAATCCATTTTGAACTTTTTCAAAACTTTATCAAGGTATGTGCTTTGTGAAAGTCCAATTAAGCGTCTTGATCTATCTCTATAGATCTTGATGCCCAATACGTAAGCAGCTTCACCGAGGTCTTTCATTGAAAAACTTTTATTCAAGTATCCCTTTATGCTATCCAGAAATTCTATATCATTTCCAATTAACAATATGTCATCTACATATAATATCGGAAATGCTACAGAGCTCCCACTCACTTTCTTGTAAATACAGGCTTCTCCAAGTGTCTGTATAAAACCATATGCTTTGATCACACTATCAAAGCGTTTATTCCAACTCCAAGATGCTTGCACCAGTCCATAAATGGATCGCTGGAGCTTGCACACTTTGTTAGCACCTTTTGGATCGACAAAACCTTCCGGTTGCATCATATACAACTCTTCTTCCAGAAATCCATTCAGGAATGCAGTTTTGACATCCATTTGCCAAATTTCATAATCATAAAATGCGGCAATTGCTAACATGATTCGGACAGACTTAAGCATCACTATGGGTGAGAAAGTCTCATCGTAGTCAACTCCTTGAACTTGTCAAAAACCTTTCGCAACAAGCCGAGCTTTGTAGACAGTTACATTACCATCAGCGTCAGTCTTCTTCTTGAAGATCCATTTATTTTCAATGGCTTGCCGATCATCGGGCAAGTCAACCAAAGTCCATACTTTGTTTTCATAGATGGATCCCATCTCAGATTTCATGGCCTCAAGCCATTTTGCGGAATCTGGGCTCATCATTGCTTCCTCATAGTTCGTAGGTTCTCCATGGTCAAGTAACATGACTTCCAGAATAGGATTACCATACCACTCTGGTGCGGATCTTACGCTGGTAGACCTACAAGGTTCGGTAGTAACTTGATCTGAAATTTCATGATCAATATCATTAGCTTCCTCACTGATTGGTGTGGTTGTCACAGGAACCGGTTCTTGTGATGAACTACTTTCCAATAAGGGAGCCGGTACAGTTACCTCATCAAGTTCTACTTTCCTCCCACTCACTTCTTTCGAGAGGAACTCCTTCTCTAGAAAGGATCCGAATTTAGCAACTAAAATCTTGCCCTCAGATCTGTGATATAAGGTGTACCCAATAGTCTCTTTTGGGTATCCTATGAAGACACATTTCTCTGATTTGGGTTCGAGCTTATCTGGTTGAAGTTTCTTCTCATAAGCATCGCAGCCCCAAACTTTAAGAAACGACAACTTTGGTTTCTTGCCAAACCATAGTTCACAAGGTGTCATCTCAACGGATTTTGATGGTGCCCTATTTAACGTGAATGCGGTCGTCTCTAAAGCATAACCCCAAAATGATAGCGGTAAATCAGTAAGAGACATCATAGATTGCACCATATCTAGTAAAGTATGATTACGACGTTCGGACACACCATTTCGTTGTGGTGTTCCGGGTGGCGTGAGTTGTGAAACTATTACGCATTGCTTCAAATGTAAACCAAACTCATAACTCAAATATTCTCCTCCACGATCAGATCGTAGAAATTTTATTTTCTTGTTACGATGATTTTCCACTTCACTCTGAAATTCTTTGAACTTTTCAAATGTTTCAGACTTGTGTTTCATCAAGTAGATATACCCATATCTGCTCAAATCATTTGTGAAGGTGAGAAAATAAAGATACCCGCCGTGAGCCTCAATATTCATTGGACCACATACATCAGTATGTATGATTTCCAACAAATCAGTTGCTCGCTCCATAGTTTCGGAGAACGGTGTTTTAGTCATCTTGCCCATGAGGCACGGTTCGCAAGTACCAAGTGATTCATAATCAAGTGATTCCAGAAGTCCATCAGTATGGAGTTTCTTCATGCGCTTTACACTGATATGACCTAAACGGCAGTGCCACAAATAAGTTGCACTATCATTATCAACTTTGCATCTTTTGGCTTCAACATTATGAATATGTGTATCACTACTATCGAGATTCAATAAAAATAGACCACTCTTCAAGGGTTCGTGACCATAAAAGATATTACTCATATAAATAGAACAACCATTATTCTCTGATTTAAATGAATAACCGTCTCGCATCAAACAGGATCCAGATATAATGTTCATGCTCAACGCTGGCACCAAATAACAATTATTTAGGTCTAAAACTAATCCCGATGGTAGATGTAGAGGTAGTGTGCCAACCACGATCACATCGACTTTGGAACCATTTACCATGCGCATCATCACCTCGTCCTTAGCCAATCTTTGCTTAACCCGTAGTCCCTGTTTCGAGTTGCAAATATTAGCAACAGAACCGGTATCAAATACCCAGGTGCTACTGCGAGCATTAGTAAGGTACACATCAATAACATGTATATCACATATACCTTTGTTCACTTTGCCATCCTTCTTATCCGCCAAATACTTGGGGCAGTTCCGCTTCCAGTGTCCAGTCTGCTTGCAGTAGAAGCACTCAGTCTCAGGCTTAGGTCCAGACTTGGGTTTCTTCTCTTGAGCAGCAATTTGTTTGTTGTTCTTCTTGAAGTTCCCCTTCTTCTTCCCTTTACCCTTTTTCTTGAAACTAGTGGTCTTATTGACCATCAACACTTGATGCTCCTTCTTGATTTCTACCTCCGCAGCTTTTAGCATTGCGAAGAGCTCGGGAATAGTCTTGTCCATCCCTTGCATATTATAGTTCATCACGAAGCTCTTGTAGCTTGGTGGCAGTGATTGGAGAATTCTGTCAATGACACTATCATCAGGAAGATTAACTCCCAGTTGAATCAAGTGATTATTATACCCAGACATTTTGAGTATGTGTTCACTGAGAGAACTATTCTCCTCCATCTTACAGCTATAGAACTTATTGGAGACTTCATATCTCTCAATCCGGGCATTTGCTTGAAATATTAACTTCAACTCCTAGAACATCTCATATGCTCCATGACGTTCAAAACGTCGTTGAAGACCCGGTTCCAAGCCATAAAGCATGGCACACTGAACTATCAAGTAGTCATCAGCTTTGCTCTGCCAGACGTTCTTAACATCGTCAGTTGCATCTGCAGCAGGCCTGCCACCCAGTGGTGCTTCCAGGACGTAATTCTTCTGTTCAGCAATGAGGATAATCCTCAAGTTACGGACCCAGTCCGTGTAGTTGCTACCATCATCTTTCAACTTAGCTTTCTCAAGGAACGCATTAAAATTCGACGGAACAACAGCACGAGCCATCTATCTACAACAAACATAGACAAGCAAAATACTATCAGGTACTAAGTTCATGATAAATTTAAGTTCAATTAATCATATTACTTAAGAGCTCCCACTTAGACAAATATCTCTCTAGTCATCTAAGTGATCACGTGATCCAAATCAACTAAACCATGTCCGATCATCACGTGAGATGGAGTAGTTTCAATGGTGAACATCACTATGTTGATCATATCTATTATATGATTCACGTTCGACCTTTCGGTCTCCATGTTCCGAGGCCATATATGTATATGCTAGGCTCGTCAAGTTTAACCTGAGTATTCCGCGTGTGCAACTGTTTTGCACCCGTTGTATTTGAACGTAGAGCCTATCACACCCGATCATCACATGGTGTCTCAGCACGAAGAACTTTCGCAATGGTGCATACTCAGGGAGAACACTTCTTGATAATTTAGTGAGAGATCATATTAAAATGCTACCGTCAAACAAAGCAAGATAAGATGCATAAAGGATAAACATCACATGCAATCAATATATGTGATATGATATGGCCATCATCATCTTGTGCTTTTGATCTCCATCTCCGAAGCACCATCGTGATCACCATCGTCACCGACGCGACACCTTGATCTCCATCGTAGCATCGTTGTCACTATGCCATCTATTGCTTCTACGACTATCGCTACCGCTTAGTGATAAAGTAAAGAAATTACAGGGCGTTTGCATTTCATACAATAAAGCGACAACCATATGGCTCCTGCCAGTTGCCGATAACTTCGGTTACAAAACATGATCATCTCATACAATAAAATATAGCATCACGTCTTGACCATATCACATCACAACATGCCCTGCAAAAACAAGTTAGACGTCCTCTACTTTGTTGTTGCAAATTTTACGTGGCTGCTACGGGCTGAGCAAGAACCGTTCTTACCTATGCATCAAAACCACAACGATAGTTCGTCAAGTTAGTGTTGTTTTAACCTTCACAAGGACCGGGCGTAGCCACACTCGGTTCAACTAAAGTGAGAGAGACAGACACCCGCCAGTCACCTTTAAGCAACGAGTGCTCGTAACGGTGAAACCAGTCTCGCGTAAGCGTACGCGTAATGTCGGTCCGGGCCGCTTCATCTCACAATACCGTTGAACCAAAGTATGACATGCTGGTAAGCAGTATGACTTGTATCGCCCACAACTCACTTGTGTTCTACTCGTGCATATGACATCTATGCATAAAACCTGGCTCTGATACCACTATTTGGAAACGTAGTAATTTCAAAAAAATTCCTACGCACACGCAAGATCATGGTGATGCATAGCAACGAGAGGGGAGAGTGTTGTCCACGTACCCTCATAGACCGAAAGCGGAAGCGTTAGAACAACGTGGTTGATGTAGTCGTACGTCTTCACGATCCAACCGATCCAAGTACCAAACGTACGGCACCTCCGAGTTCAGCACACGTTCAGCTCGATGACGATCCCTGGACTCCGATCCAGCAGGGTGTTGGGGAAGAGTTCCGTCAGCACAACGGCGTGGTGACGGTGATGATGTTTTACCGACGCAGGGCTTCGCCTAAGCACCGCTACGATATGACCGAGGTGGAATATGGTGGAGGAGGGCACCGCACACAGCTAAGGAACGATCACGAAGATCAACTTGTGTGTCATGGGGTGCCCCCTGCCCCCGTATATAAAGGAGGGAGGGGGGAGGTGCGGCCTTGTTGGAGAAGAAAGGGGGAGGGGGAAAGAGGGAAGGGGGGCCGCGCCCCTCCCCTTCCTTGTCCTATTCGGACTAGGGGAGGGGGCACACGGCCTGCCCTGGCCGACCCTCCTCTTCTCCCTTAGGGCCCATGTAGGCCCATTAACCCCCGGGGGGGTTCCGATAACCCCCCGGTACTCCGGTAAAATCTCGATTTCACCTGGAACGATTCCGATATCCAAATATATGCTTCCAATATATCAATCTTTATGTCTCGGCCATTTCGAGACTCCTCGTCATCTCCGTGATCACATCCGGGACTCCGAACAACCTTCGGTACATCAAAAACTATAAACTCATGATATAACTATCATCGTAATGTTAAGCGTGCGGACCCTACGGGTTCGAGAACTATGTAGACATGACCTAGAACTGTTTCCGGTCAATAACCAATAGCGGAACCTGGATTCTCATATTGGCTCCTACATATTCTATGAAGATCTTTATCGGTCAAACGCATAACAACATGCGCTATTCCCTTTGTCATCGGTATGTTACTTGCCCGAGATTCGATCGTCGGTATCTCAATACCTAGTTCAATCTCGTTACCGGCAAGTCTCTTTACTCGTTCCATAATGTATCATCTCGTAACTAACTCATTAGTCACATTGCTTGCAAGGCTTATAGTGATGTGCATTACCGAGAGGGCCTAGAGATACCTCTCCGACAATCGGAGTGACAAAACCTAATCTCGAAATACGCCAACTCAACATGTACCTTTGGAGACACCTGTAGAGCTCCTTTATATCACCCAGTTACGTTGTGACGTTTGGTAGCACACAAAGTGTTCGTCCGGTAAACGGGAGTTGCATAATCTCATAGTTATAGGAACTTTGTATAAGTCATGAAGAAAGCAATAGCAACATACTAAACGATCAAGTGCTAAGCTAACGGAATGGGTCAAGTCAATCACATCATTCTCCTAATGATGTGATCCCGTTAATCAAATGACAACACATGTCTATGGCTAGGAAACATAACCATCTTTGATTAATGAGCTAGTCAAGTAGAGGCATACTAGTGTCATTAAGTTTGTTTATGTATTCACACATGTATCATGTTTCCGGTTAATACAATTATAGCATGAATAATAAACATTTATCATGATATGAGGAAATAAATAATAACTTTATTATTGCCTCTAGGGCATATTTCCTTCACGAAGTTGTGCTGAGGAGGCACACAGAGCGCGACAAAGACGGGCATGCCATGGGCGAGTGTCCCTATTTGCGGCAAACGCAGGCGGGCTCTCATGACGGGGATCGGGCTCGGGCCCGTTTGGCCTTTAGGGCGGGTTGATGCTTCGGCCCGTTGGCGACGGCCTGGTCTTTAGCTGCCAGGGTCGCGATGTGTCCCTCGGTCTGAAGTGAGATCTCCATGTTGTCGTTGATTGTTATGACACCCGAGGGTCCAGGCATCTTCAGCTTGAGGTAGGCGTAATGCGGGACGGTGTTAAATTTGGCGAACACCGTTCGACCCAGGAGGGCATGGTAGCCACTGCAGAATGGGGCGATATCAAAGATTAAATCTTCATTTCGGAAGTTATCTTGTGAGCCGAACACCACTTCAAGAGTTACCATGCCTGAGCATCGGGTTTCTATGCCCGGAATAACCCCCTTAAAAGAGATGTTGCTGGGTTTGATCCTTGAGGGATCGATCCCCATTTTTCTCATTGTGTCTACGTAGATCAGACTGAGGCTGCTACCCCTATCCATCAGGACTCTTGTGAGGTGGTACCCATCGATAATGGGACCCAGTACCAGGGTCGCCGATCCTCCGTGACGGATACTGGTTGGATGGTCTTTGTGGTCAAAGTTGATCGGGCAAGCCGACCACGGGTTGAATTTCGGCGCTACGGGTTCGACGGGGTATATGTCTCGCAGCGCATGCTTCCTCTCCTTCCTTGGTATGTGGGTGGCATAGATCATGTTCACCGTCTTGACCTCAAAAGGGAAGGGTTTTTGGCCTCCACTGTTCGGCCTGCGGGGCTCTTTGTCGTCCTCGCTTCGTGGGCTTTTGGCCGAGTCTTCGGCTTGAAGCTTGCCGGCATGTTTTATCACCCAACAGTTGCAGTTGGAGTGGTTGGCGAGCTTCTCCGTGGTGCCATGAATCTGGCAGAGTCTGTCCAGGATTGCGTTCAACTTGATTGGGCCCTCCTGGTTCCTTTAGAGGGCCTTTTCTGTGACCCAGACTTCTGACTATAGAATCCGACATTTACTGTTGTCTCCTCAGTTTCTCCGTTGTTATGGCGGCGCTTGTTCTTGTTCCTTCGGGGCTCCCCATTCCCATCCCGGGCTTTAGAGGTGCCGGGGGTATCAGGATTGGTGCCTATATGGGCCAGCCAGCTGTCATCTCCGAGCAGAAGCGGGTCATCAGGGAGGTAAGTGCGGCCATCATTCTCAGCTTGTCTTGGCTGAACTGTCGTGCGAGCCATTCATCCTGAATACTATGCTTAAAGGCAGCTATGGATTTGGAGTCCGGGCAGTCAACAATTTGGTTTTTGTTGGTGAAAAAACAGTTCCAAAATTGTCGAGCTGACTCGTCGGGCTGCTGGAGTACGTGGCTCAGGTCATCGGCATCCGGGGGCCGAACATAAGTGCCCTGAAAGTTGGCCTGGAAGGCCTCCTCAAGTTCTTCCCAACACCCTATTGAGTCTTATGGAAGGCTATTCAGCCAATGTCTGGCCGGGCCCTTGAGCTTTAATGGTACGTACTTGATGGCATGGAGGTTGTCTCCTCGCGCCATGTGGATGTGTAATAGAAAATCTTCGATACATAATGTAGGATATGTAGTCCCATCATAGGGCTCAATGTTCACAGGCTTGAAGCCTTCTGGGAATTCGTTTTGCATCACTTTATCTGTGAAGCAGAGGGAATGGCGCCCCTGACTCAGGCTATGTCGTGCTGGAGGTCATCTGCCATCCGGGCTCGTTGCAGTTCCCGAGCTCTATCATTTTGGTCTTACCAGGATTTGTATCTGTCCCGTCTAGCACGAGGGTCCCTTTTGGGCCCGCAAATGGACCTTGTCAGGCCCGTCCAAGCATCTAGGCCCCGGCGGAGGTTGTACTCATAGCCTGACCGTAATGGTTCCTTGCCTTGACGGCGAGGGTGGGTGGTAAGTTTTTCGGCTTGGTCAACTGTCTGATCCCGTCCTCGAGGGGGGCGGTCTGGTTGGTCTGCCTAAGTGTACCTTGGAGGTGCTGGCTCTATGGCCTCATCGTCGAACTGTGGCAGTAGCTTCCGATTCGGGTAGATTTCCGTCTATTACTTATGGCCGTACTCCTCCTTGATGTCCAGGACTTTAGTCCACCTCTCATTGAGTGTGTCCTCTTCGGCCTTATTTCCTGCTAATGTTTCTTCAGACTGCATGCGGTGGCGATGAGTTGCCGCTTGAACCGCTCTTGATCCAGCGGGTCTTCGGGGACAATGAAATCTTCGTCGCCCAGACTCACCTCCTCTTCTGGGAGGCGGAGGTAATTGTCATTTTTGAATTCATCGAGATGTTCTGGATTGAGTAGATCCTCGTGCTCCTCATGCTCCTCGCGCTCCTAGTGGTTGACTTGTGGTTGTTCGTCGGCTCCGGGGTCGAGGTTGTCCGCATTATCCGGGGTGGCATTCTCTCCGGTACATGTGTTGCTCGTGTGGCTTCAACGTGCCTTGGAGCGGCGGTGCTGCCTTCGGCGCTTTGGCGGCTTCTCGCTGGGCCTACCATTATGCTTCCTGGGGGTGCCGTCGTCTCCCTTCGGGGTGGCTACCATGTAGACGTCATAGGTGGACGTGGCCGTCCAGCGGCCAGTGATGGGGGGAGCAGCGTCAATGCTGGCCGTGGCTCCACTATCCTCATCCATGTATTCGGTATTTTCTGAGGAGTAATCCAGCATGTCGGCTAAACCTTCGACAGTGGCTACTAAGTGGGTGTGGGTGGGGTGCAAAGTTCCCCAAGATATGCCTCGAAGGGTTTTGAATGCGATCTGAGGACAGGTCCTCCCGAATAACCATCTTTTGGATTCGGTCTAGTGCTTCGTTTAACAGGGCGAGGGTCGCCGAGCTTGTGTGCGGTGGGAGTTCGGGACCGAACTCCAGCATAGTGGGGCAAGGGACAATTTGTGCCCTAAATTGGTTTTGGTTTTCAAGGGCCGCGTTGAGCTCGGGGCTCGGGACCGGACCATCATTGGAGACTTAACACGGGCCCTAGTCCTTGAGCACTGTTTTCATGCTGAGGCTCGAGGCCAAGTTAATTTGGGCCAGGGGTAATTCCTGGCTACCGATCGTCGACTTGTCGCAAGGGCTCAAGGCCGGAGGAGTGTCGTGAGGAGAGGGTTTGGCCAAGAGTGACTCTCGATGTTTGAACCTTGCTTCCGCATAGAGGCCCAAAGATGGGTCTTTGGCGGGTACTGCGAGTATTGCTGAAGGGGGTTCCTGGCCTCCGCTTGAGGTGGAGCCATTCGGGCTCCAGGTTGGCTGAAGGACCGGGGCTAATCCATAGATCAGATCGATGAGGGGCTCCAGAGCGGGCACAACGAGGCCCATGGGCGTGTGGGGAGAGGCTGTGAATCCAGTAAAGACCAGATCGCCTCGCACATCTGCAACGTATTCCAAATTGCTGAATCAAATTTGGTGCTTAGGGGCAAAGTTGTCGATTTGGTCTAGATGACCAATTGGGTTGATGTGCAGCACGATGATGCCGAACGCTAAGAGTTGGCCGGGGATAAAGAGGTCCCCGGAGCTGACGCCCTCTCCGATGATCAAGCAAGCCATCAATCTTTGGGCGATCCAATAGTGGAACTCTCAATGAAAGCACCAATGTCAGTGTCAAAATCGGCGGATCTCGGGTAGGGGGTCCTGACCTGTGGATCTAGGATCAATGGGGAATAAGGGACGATGAACATAGTGTTTACCCAGGTTCGGGCCCTCTCAAAGAGGTAAAACCCTACATCCTGCTTGATTGTATTTGATGTATGATGTGATTACAGAGCAGATCTACCTCGAGATCAGATGAGCTAAACCCTAAGTTGATGAGGTGATGGCTGTAGCTCTAGCCCTAAAGACTAAAACCCTCCAGTTTATATAAGCACTGGTAGGGTTAGGGTTACATGTGATTGGTTACAAGGAAGGAAAGATCCTGGCTAATCCTGGCTTGGAGGGCACACCATGACTCCGAAGATTCCTTATCCAGCCATGGATCCGTACTCTAGCTTGGGCCCATAGTAGCCCACCAGTCCGGCCATATGTAAAGGGTCGGCGGCCCAAGGACCCCTTAGTCCAGGACTCCCTCAGGGACGTCCTCTAGGTTGGCAACTTCTTTGCCATCTTCTCCATGAGAGGTAGGAGAGCAGATGTCGACACCTTCCTGGCTGAGAGGGGGAGGCCGAGGTATGTCACTGGGAAGGGGACGGTTGCACAAGCGAGCTTAGTCCCGATGACCCCAATATGGTCCTGAGAGCACTGAATGGGGGTGGCAGAGCACTTCACGAAATTGGTATGAGGCCCTAAAGTAGCTTCGAATACATGTAGCAGCCCACGTACTGCACGAAGATCCTGAGGGTCCGGGTGGCAGAAGAGCACCACGTCATCTGCGTAAAGCGATACACTGTAGGCCATGCGCCGATGGGTGAGCCGCTGGAGAACACCTAGCTGGACAGCGCGTTGGATGAGGGAGTTTAGGGCATCAATCACGGCGACAAAGAGCATCGGAGAAATAGGATCACCCTGGCAGAGACCCTTGGCATGTCGAAGAGGAGGGCCAGGCACACCGTTGATGAGGATCCACGAGCTAGCCGTGGAGGTGAGGATCGAGACCCATTCTCTCAAACGGGGTCCGAAGCCGAGGTGGCTCAAGATGTCAAGGAGGAAAGGCCAAGATACCGAATCGAATACCTTGGTGATGTCCAGCTTGAGGAGGACTCTCGAGGCCTAGATGTTGTGGAGTTTGCGAGCCGTTTGTTGAACAAGGTTGAAGTTGTCGTTGATGCAATGACCCACTGTGAAAGTGTTCTGATTGGAAGAAATGAGCTCACTTAGACGAGGGGCCAACTGAAGTGAAAACACCTTGGCGAATAGTTTGTCCAGAAGGTGGATGAGGCTGATCGGGCGGTAATCCGCGAGAGTGGTTGCATCCCGTCTCTTGGGAAGCAAGGTGAGAAGCACCTCATTGAGTTTCTAGAAGCCCCACCCATTAAGCGCGTAGAGCTTGGAGAAGGCCTCCCAGATGTCATCCTTGATGACACTCCAACTAGCGCGCAAGAACTCGGCAGTGAAGCCGTCCGGCCCGGGCGCTTTGCCTGTCGGCAGAAGCTTTATAGCATGCCAGATCTCCGCCTTCGTGAAAGGCTGCTCCAAGTCAGAGAGGTCGAAGGAACGCTAATCGAACGCCTCAAAGTTTAGGTAAAAGTCCTAGCATTGGAGGACCCGATGATGCTCGAGAAGTGGTCATTGGCTTCCTGGGCCATGGCCGCCTCATCCAAGATGCATGCATCCCCAACATGCAGCTAGAAGATGTGGTTCTTCTGCTTACGGTGGGTCGAGTGGATACAGAAGAAAGCAGAGTTGGTCTCGCCGTGCTTGAGACAAGAAAAACGCGCCTGTTGCCATGAGATGGAGCGCTCAAGGGAGGCCAACTCGAGATAGGCGCCCTTGAGCTTACACCTTAGCCAAGCCTCGGCGGGGGAGAGCGCCCCCTTGTCCTGGGCCTCGTCCAGGCGCGCGATGAGCTCCCGCGATAGGAGGAGCTGGTAGCGATGTCGCCCAGGGTACGGGCGCCCAACTTTGGAGGCGGCGCACGATACCCTTAAGCCTAGGAAAACTTTATAATTTTACGTCAATTATAATTGCATCTCCACTAGGTGCCCTATAAACACATATTTTTATAGCAAAAGGGGCAAAAACGTTGCTGCAATAGATGCCCTATTTGCAAAAAAATTACTTCAATTTTAAGACACATGTAATTTCCAGCACAAGGGCCGCTGGCACAAAACAAAAAACTGCTGCATAGGCAGCTACCCGCCGCACCAAACTTTCCCTTCCCTATCCCGCGCAACCATCGCACCACCTCTACGCCACTGACCAATCCTCCCCCCCCCCCGCCGCCGTTGTACACTTGTTTAGGCGGAAACACAAGGCATGGTGTTTGTTTTCATGCAACATGCAACACATGTTGTCTGGCAACCTCTTCGACGAGGTGGTGAGGTTACCAGCAAACAGGGGCATGTAGAACAACCCAAAGACATACACATAGATAGCATATTAACACAGTTCTAAACCAAAGTAAACAATTTTAAACATAGTACCACACTTAAACAAAGAAATTTACAAGCAAAGCAGTACAACATAGTCAATACTAAACCAGCGGGAGGAACGAAGAGTTGTCCTAGACGTTCACTGCGAAGGCGTCATCGTGCCTCCTGCACTTGGTCACCACTTCAATGTCGTCGTCATTGAAGACGATGACCTTTAGTGTGTAGGGAGTCAACAACTTGAAGGTCACCGTGTACCTGATCTTGATCTGATGGACGGCGGCAAAGGTGACCAACACTAATCGAGGGTGACCCTCTACCGTTCATTAGCTTCAAAGTGACCCTCCATGAGCAGCCGATGTTCGTCTTCAGCTTGAACTCCGTCGGCATGAGTAGGAAGTGGTTCATGAAGTCTAGGGGCATTGGTATGCACTTGAGCTTCGGGGCAAGGATCACCTTGCAGAAGTGAGTTGGCCTACCCTCCTCATGGTAGTACCCGTAGTTCCGGCGCTTGCCGCTGGGGGGCTCCTCTACCACGACATCGTCGTCCATGGGCGGCACCTCGGCGGTGTGCGGCACCACTTCCTAGCCCTTGTCCATGGTCAGCACCACCTCCTTGTCCGTGTTCTCCATCTCGATCTACGTTATGAACATCACAAAGTTCATGGTGTTATGAAGAGAGCAGAGTTCAAAGGTTGATCGACATTAAAACCTATCATCCAAAGCCCCTATATTTACCCAGCCTAGCGGTCACTACTTACCCAAAAACGCACTCAGTTAACCCTCTCTGTCTCTCACTCCTCTTCCACCTATCTGTTGGAGTACATTATATGCTATAAATGCTATGATCCTAGAAAATGGGATTGGGTGGAAAACTCATATGCACGTGTAGAACCATAAACAGTAAAAATAAGTTTCCTAGTCTCACCTCTAAGACTAGCTCAAGTATTGTTCGTGATCGCGTTTTCCGGATCTTGAGATATCGCTAAGAGTAATGATAGTATCATAAACAACATTGGGAGTATGACGTTAGAAGAACGGTCATATCGAATCAATCCAAACTTGTTTGTTATACTTTGAGGCAATATCGTCATAAGTCAATTGCTATAGCACGGAGTGTTAACGTGTGTTTTAGTTCCTTAGACCATGATAGCATCCAAGTCACTTCTTACGTACAACGAACTCGGGGTTGCTCAAACGTCATCTGTAACATGGTGATCATAATGACAACTTACGTGTTCATCAGAAAGTTTGACAAGGGACACGATAGCTCGAGAGTGGAATTTTCTCCTCCGGTGATGGAGAGATATTCTTAGGGCCCTCTCGGTGTGAAGGCATCCATTATCATCTGGCCAGACATAGGTGAAAACATCACGGGGATGATGGAACATGTCAACAAGAAAGAAAAACAAAACCGGTAACTAGGAGACCAGTATAGTGAGCATGTGTATGACTCAAGAGGATAATGATATATCTCACCTCAGGTTTTGTAAAGTATCGGAAGCAAAGGGAACATCACATGATAAAAAAGGTTCACTCGAATGTTATTCGTATAATCATAGGGATCAATATGGACATCCACGGTTTTGCTATCGGTCAGTGAACATAGGGGTTTCATTCATGTCTATGTTTTACCAAACCTACGGGGTCACAAGCTTAAGGTAATCATGATCTGCTGAGTGTTAGTTGGAGGAAAGTATCAAGGATTTATTTGTGAAATATTTTCATTAATATTCAAAATAGTTCTGAAAGGAACTGGAAGCATTTCAGGGTCACCGGAAGGGTTTTGGAGATTATCGGGCAGTACCGGGTATTCTTGATAAATAATATGTAGGTGGACAATGTTTTCGGTGATGTTAAATTAATAATAAAAGGCTCTAGTAATTGTTAGAAGGCTTTTATAATTAATTAAATATCAAATGGCCTTAAAAGGACTAGAGGTGGAAGGCAACTTGGCCACAAGGGCCCAAGAAGGGTGGCGCCCCCCTTTCTTATTGTTCGAGGACGGTTCAGGGGATCGTCATCAGCGGTTCAAGGGACTTCAAGTAC
This sequence comes from Triticum dicoccoides, assembly GCF_002162155.2. Taxonomy (NCBI): domain Eukaryota; kingdom Viridiplantae; phylum Streptophyta; class Magnoliopsida; order Poales; family Poaceae; genus Triticum; species Triticum dicoccoides. Next base: position 411,933,082 of record NC_041383.1, read on the forward strand.
AATCTACACCGACTCATCTACTTTTGCTGCACTCTAGAGTCGGTAAAGACCGTAATCCAAACCATTTATGCGTCTTCATATTGTCCCTGGGTGTTTGTAGGGTGTTTTTTCTACTATGTTTCCCAACACTATCCATCGCCATGAACTCCAACCCCAACCCCTTCCCCTGGGGCATTGGATGGAGGCTTTCTTCCTCGGGTGTTCGCTCGGTGACCGCACCAAGTTTGAGGACACCATGAAATTGTGCTCGAACTTTAGTAGCATTGAAGGCATGCACAAGAAGGCAGACGTTGTGGTCAAGAAGGCGACGACAGAGGAGTTGAAGTCGCTGATTCCTGACCCAACGAAGGACACTATGTCAATTGACATCCTTTGTCGGGCCATGAATCAAGGCGACTTCGGTGATTCTGGATATAGGACAAGGTAGGACAAGTACAGGGCTCCTCAAGACCAGCATGCCGCAACTTTGTGGAATAGGACCTTGGTGGCGCCGGAGGTCATCGCTTTGGAGCCGGAGGAGGAAGAAGAAGCGGTGGAGGTGGTGGTTAGGGCGTCGGAGCCTGGCCACCGTACTTTGCCAATCAATATGGACGATGGTGAGGACGACGAGACGATGCATGCTATGGACCAGGCGGAGGACAACAACAAGGCCAAGGGTCCCCGCCGCTCCAAGCGTCTCCAGGATCGCCGGGGCTATGATTTGAAGCTACTGTGTAAGATTAACCCCCAATCCCCATTCACCTTGTACTCAATTCGGAACAGAACCCTAAAATCCATCGCTACTTAGTACTCATCGTGAAGTTATGATCAATTCTATGGCTATTTACCCCGATTCCCCATTCCCCTAGAACAGGATGGGTTATGCGGATCGAATCTAAACGCGGATCGAATCTAAACGCGGATCGAATGCGAAATAGTAAGTTAGAACGTGAAAATAGGGTGTACCGTCATTGCTAAAGTGCTGCGGGTGATGTTGCTAACGGCGATGATGGAGGCCGGTGGTCGCCTTGCTATTCTCCGATCCGCTGATCGCTACCACCTCGGGTGTGAGAGTGGTAGAGTGAAGAGAGAGCGGTAAGGATAATTATTGTCGGTGCTTCGGGAAACAACGTGGCTTCTTGAGCATGGCTCCTCGTGTGCAGCTGCCGGCGCCCACGTGCATCCTGCGGAGCTAGCTATGAAAAAATTGCCGATTTGAACGTTCCTAGCAGGCTTGGTGCTTTAAGTTCCATACGATGCAGGTCCAACGGTGAACACAGACAACCAAATAGCTCAGTTTCTTCCTGCACGGGCCAAGCTGGCCTCTATGCCACCTATCAAACGCGCCCTAAAAATCCCCCCCCCCCCTCCGAATGCGATAAAATCCCACTGATTGATCAACAGTTTTTATCATTTTCCTGTGGCCATAATCATAATGGCGTGCACGGCAACATAAGGCTGGTTGTAATGGGGAGTATCATATACTAGTATCATGCATATGATACTAGTATATGATACTACCTCCCTAATGCATAGTATCATATATTAGTATTATGTAGTACTCTATTTATTATCATGCATGACACAAAGTAGCATAGCATTTAATATGATACGGTATCATGATATGATACTACACCCTCTCTTTCTTCATTTAATGCTACGACACCTCATCAAAATTGCCCAGTTGGCATGCATGATACTAACTATGATACTACCATTACAACCAGCCTAATATTGTTGCCTTTTTGCTAACCAAACAAATGAAAAAAGCTTTAACTATGCAAGATTCAGCTGACGACTCCTAAAAGTGTTCTCCCTTCACCGCCCACAACTCTTTTGTGTTCTCAAGCATATCATCTACACATAGACCTGGCTCGGATGCCATTGTAGGGGAACGTTGCATGGAAAATAAGAAAAAATATACACACACACGCAAGATCTATCCTTGGAGATGCATAGCCACGAGAGAGGGAGAGCATCTTCATACCCTTGAAGATCGCTAAGCGGAAGCGTTTATCCACGCGGTTGAAGTAGTCATACACCTTCGCGATCCGTCCCGATCAAGTACCGAACGTACGTCACCTCCGCGTTCAGCACATGTTCAGCTCGATGTTGTCCTCGCCTTCTCGATCCAGCAAGAGAGGCGAAGTAGTAGACGAGTTCTGGTAGCACGACGGCGTGGTGACGGTGGTGGTGAAGAACAATCTCCGCAGGGCTTCACCAAGCACAACAGAAACTATGACAAAGGATAAACTAGAGGGGGCAGGGCTGCCGGCACATAGCTTGGTGAATCTTGATGTATTGGGTGCTAGCCCTACCCCTCTATTTATATGTTGAGCCCTGGGGTCGAAACTTGGAGTAAAGCCTCCTCAAAGTCGGTTTTGCCCGAAAGGTAAGAGTCCTTCTCGGACTCCAGGAACGCCATGGTTCCCGGCTTCTGGACCCGGACGCTAGGGTCCCTGGTGTCTGGCCCCTGGCCTCCGCAAAACTGCCTTTTGCACTTACAAAAAGCCTCATGGGCTTTACCCCTTGGCCCAAATAAAGTGTTCTAGTACCCGAACATCTTGGGAAACATCCAAAACCTCTTCTAGGGAATACCGGAAGCCAAACACTATTATCCCATATATCAATCTTTACCTTCGGACTATTCCGGAGCTCCTCGTCATATCCATGATCTTATCTTGGACTCCGAACAACATTCGGTCACTAATATACATAACTCGTATAATACTATATCATCAACGAACGTTAAGCGTGGGACCCTACGGGTTCGAGAATGATGTAGACATGACCAGACGCCTCTCCGGTCAATAATCAGTGGGACCTGGATGCCCATATTGGTTCCTACATATTCTATGAAGAT
>NC_041383.1:411935933-411938167 GCF_002162155.2 Triticum dicoccoides
TTTATCGGACGAACCTTTATGACAACATGCGTAATTCCCTTTGTCCGTCGGTATGTTACTTGCCCGAGATTTGATCGTCGGCATCTTCATACCTAGTTCAATCTCATTACCGGCAAGTCTCTTTACTCGTTCCGTAATACATCACCTCGTAAGTAACTCCTTAGTGAGAGGGCCCAGAGATACCTGTATTACCAAGAGGGCCTAGAGATACCTCACCGATACATGGAGTGAAAAATCCTAATCTCGACCCATGCAAGCTCAACAGACACCTTTGGAGATACCTGTAGAGCATCTTTATGATCACCCAGTTATGTTGTGACGTTCGATAGCACACAAGGTATTCCTCCGGTATCCGGGAGTTGCATGATCTCATAGTCGAAGGAATATGTATTTGACATTAAGAAAGCAATAACAATAAACTAAACACTCATATGCTAAGCTAACGGATGGGTCTTGTCCATCACATCATTCTCCTAATGATGTGATCCCGTTATCAAGTGACAACACATGTATATGGTTAGGAAACATTAACCATCTTTGATCAACGAGCTAGTCTAGTAGAGGCTTACTAGGGACACGGTATTTGTTTATGTATCCACACATGTATTTAAGTTTCTGATCAATACAATTCTAGCATGAATAATAAACCTTTATCATCAATAAGGAAATATAATAACAACAACTTTATTATTGCCTCTAGGGCATATTTTCACCAAAGATGACATGATGTAGAGGGATAGATCCAATCACTATGGTAAAAACCCCATCTTTTTATCCTTAATGACAACAATACAAATACGTGCCTCGCTACCCCTACTATCACTGGGTGAGGACACCGCAAGACTGAACCCATCAGAAAGCACCTCTCCCATTGCAAGAAAAACCAATCTAGTTGGCCAAACCAAATCGATAGATCAGAAAGAAATACAAAGCTATTTTAATCATGCATAAAAGAGTTCAGAAAGGACTCAAATAATATTCATAGATAATTTGATCATAAATCCACAATTCATCGGATCTCAACAAACGCGCCGCAAAAGAAGATTACATCGAATAGAACTCCAAGAACATCGAGGAGAACATTGTATTGAAGATCAAAGAGAGAGGATAAGCCATCTAGCTACTAGCTATGGACCCGTAGGTCTGTGGTAAACTACTCACACATCATCGGAAGGGCAGCAAGGTTGGTGTAGAGGCCCTCCATGATCGAATCCCCCTCCGGCGGAGTGCCAGAAAAGGCCCCAAGATGGGATCTCATGAGAATAGAAGCTTGCGTCGGTGGAAAAGTATTTTTTGTGTGCCCTCTGGTGTAGGGGGAATATTTGGGAATTTATAGTGCTGGAGTTAGGGTTAGGGGAGTCTCGAGGGGCCCACAAGTCCTGAGGGTGCCCCACCTGGGGCACGGCCAGGACGCTTGTGGCCTCCACGTGGCTCCTCTGGCCTCCTCCCGAAGCTTCGTGGGTGTCTTGTTGTCCAAGAAAAATCATCAAAAAGTTTCATTCCGTTTGGTATTAATTTTCTGTAAAAGTCAAAAACAAGGAAAAAACAGCAACTGGCACTGGGCACTAGGTTAATAGGTTAGTCCCAAAAATGATATAAAATAGCATATAAATGCATATAAAATACCCAAGATAAATAATATAATAGCATGGAACAATCAGAAATTATAGACACATTGGAGATGTATCAATCATTGCTATAAACCTTTTATCCTTGTCATTTTGGTTTAGTAGTCCTCCAGGACAGTAATAATATTTGCCGAAGCTCAAGTAGTTACTTCACACGAGAATTGCGACACCTTGCGTGTGACAGAAGCGCCACTATAAATACACGCATCTGCTCTTCGTTGGGACGATAGCTAATTGGGATACTTCCACAGAAGTACTACATAACCCTGTTTGGCTTGCAGGCACCAGCTCCCGGGGGGCACACCATGTGAGCTTGTGGGCCCACCTTGGCTCCGTTTTCCCTAATTCAAAGCCTATAAATTCCCAAATATTTCAAAACCCCTAAAGCTAGACCTGTAACATTTTTATCGGCACCGCAAGCCTCTGTTCTTCTATGGTCCCATCTGAAGGCCTTCTCCAGTACTCTACCAGAGGGGGAAACCATTGGGGAGGCAATGTTCATCGACCTTGATGCCTTCATGATGATGTGTGAGTAGTTCCTTGAGGACCTGCGGGTCCATAACAGTAGCTAGATGGGTCTCTCTCTCTCTCTCTCTCTCTCCCTCC
>NC_041383.1:411938257-411957684 GCF_002162155.2 Triticum dicoccoides
CTCTCTGATCTTCAATACAATGATCTCTTCGGATATCTATTCGATGTAATTCTTCCGGTCAGATTATTCATCGAAACTATTTGAGTCTTTTGAGAATTAATCTATGTGTGATCTTATAGCTATGTATGATCTCCAATCTATAAGTCTTCTTTGGCCAATTAGATGAGTAGATCTTCAGAGGGAGTGATGCATATTAGCGGGTTCGATCTTGCGGTGTCCTTACTCTGTAACATGAGGAATTGCAAGGCACGTATTGTACTGTTGCTACTAAGGATAAAACGACAAGGTTCGACCATATTGTTTGGTCTCACTTTGTCTACATTATGTCATCTTGCTTAAAATGTTACTTTGTTTGTTATGAACTTAATACTTTGAGATGCATGCTGGAGAGCGGTCTCGGGGTGGAGTAATAGTATTAGATGCAGTTGGATCAACAATCTACTTTTCACGGACCTAGTGCCTATACACGAATCATGCCATAAAGAATCATAATCACAACTACGCGTTATTCTATCAATTGTCTTCCGGTCCGGTCACATACGCACCCTGCCTATACACGGATGCCCCAGCCTAGCCACATATCGGGACTGGGTCACACACCGGTCCGGTCACATACGCACCCTGCAAGGCCCGGCACCATCGTCTTCCATCGATCCATCTTCAGAGCAGAAACTGACGCGTCGACCGTGTCAGGCCTCTCTGCCATCGGCGCCACCACGACGCCGGACAACGTCATCCTCCTGCGCGAGTCCATCCCTGCACATCCGCCATCGAATCTGCACTGCGCCACGCTGTCAAGATCCGTCGCCATCAATGTGTAGGATGAAGCACCGCTCCACCAAAGCTATGGTCCACTGGTCCCCTGAGTCCATTCACACCTCTAAGAACGACGCCCCCAGGGGAAAACGACACAAGAGCGCCGCCGTCTTCCGATCTACTGATCTAGGGTTTCCCCCCGGAGGTAGTAGATGTTTTTTTGCCGGAGAGGTAGTAGATGTTGACCTAGAACTTCTCCACGGCGATGCCTCCAAGAAGGGAACGATACCGAAGAGCGCCGCCATCACCGGCCTTGGCATCTAGGCGAGAGCAGGTTTTCACTTAGATTTGTTCAAAGAACTCCATCCAGCTTTTTGTGCACGGATCACCACCTTCTATGTCGGGGACCGAACCAAAAGGAACCGGCCGCCGCCGCCTGACCGGCCACGGCACCACCACGGTGCCAGAGCAGCCGGTTACGTCAGGCCCACCGCGCCAGCCTGCCGCCGCGCACCAGATCCGCCGGCCCGCCTAAGCCCAACCGGGCCCGGTGAGATCCGAGATTCCGACGACCGCCACAGGGGCGCCTCCGTCGCTGGAGGCCGCGCCGCCGTTGTCGCCGCCACATCCTTCGCCGGGATCCCGCCACACCACGCCGCCGAATCACCGGAGTGGCCATGTCGTCGCCACTAGAGGAAGACGCCATCGCGTGCAAGGGAGAAGACCCCGCCGCCGCCGTCACAGCCCGAGCTTCGCCGGCGTGAACTCGGTCGGCAGCGGGAAAGGGAGATCGGAGATAGAAGGCCTAGGGCGCAGCGGCGCGATCTCCCCCGTGTCGCCGAGGGTTGGCGACGCGGGGGTCAGGAGTTGGACCGCAGCCAACGGGATGGACAAGAGAACCAGGCGGAGGCACTACCATGAGTACTCCACGGGATTATTTCAGATATCTCTTCCGCTCTAAAACGACAAGAATTTGTTCATGCCAACTCTAAAATACAATCTTAAAAGGCCCCATTACTGAAAGCAAACTCTAAAAGGCACCCGTCACAGCGAACAAATCCCAGAATCTGCCCAAACCCAATGCGTTGGACATAATCATATTCAGTAGGTTGTTGGCATATATGGGCTCAAAGAAACCCAAGCACTTGGAAACTCATGCTCAAGCAAGATCTTGCACTTCGTGAATACACGATTAAGCAGAAAAGTTTGACAGTTTTAAAGGACTAGATTTGGTCTCACCTAGGGTCATGACACCAGACGATTAAGAACTTTTTATATCAATTGATGATCCCCAAAGCCTGGAATTGGATAAGTTTTTGTTGCTTTCTTTTTCTTTCTTTCTTTTGCATGTACATATTATTGCGATTATGTCTATAAAAATACCGTAGAGCAATTGTTATTTCGGTAAGAGATAGTGGGATAAACTATATAGGTGGGATAAACTATATAGGTGGGATAATGAGGTGGCATGTGTGCATTTTGTGAGAAGTAGAGATAGTGGGACAAACTATTTAGGCACTAGTATATTGGATATAGACTCCAATGATATTTACCATAGTACTACTAATAAAGTATATTCAAATGATAGAGAGAATAAATAATTCATCCGTGGTGAAGTGCGTTTGAAAAGCTGAAGCTAACTAATGAATTTATTACTAAAAATGACTGTTCAGAAAATCTTCCGGTTCAGTGACTTATCGTCCGATTTATCGCTACTTTTGGGGTGACCGATAAGATTATGCCTTATCTTCACGTTTATCGTTTGGGCCGATTTATCACCCTGAGAAGCGATTTATCGGGAATCTACCGATAAATCAGGCCTATTCATAGCACTATGTTTGCAAAAGCTATCTTTTATTTGTGTTTTGTGGACCTTGTTACGCAATATGTACCATTGTCCTATTTTGTTTGTCATTATACCGTGATTCAAAAGGAATCACAGGTAACACTTGTGTCCAATATTGTTTTGGTGTCGAATATATCATATTTTAGTGTTGGGAACCTAGGATTTGCAAAAAAAAATGTCCGATTAATAGTTGACCGATAAAATCAATTAATCGGCCGATTTCTGGTTAATCTCTAATCCCCAGCTAACCTAGATGCCAACGATAAGCGATATCCTCAACATTGCAAAAAATGATCATATATTTCATAATAACTTGTCGTCTTTACATTTTTCAAGATGCAACTGGTCAGCCAAAAACACATGAGGTTCCAGGATACAACTAACCTAAAAGTAAAGCAAACCCTGGAATCCTGGATGCCATAATACAGCTAGTGGCTCCTAACTGAAAGTAGCAATGGGCATATAGCATGCACCTAGATCTCCCATAATGATTTCAGCACTCTCGTGCACATCTCCAATATTAATGCAAAGTGGCTTTGGCCAACTGAATTGCACCTAGCAGCATATTGTTAAAGCAACTTGGCACAGACCCATGCCACCAAACTGCAACAAGAGTCTCCCGCAAGTTGAAGCTGCCGAAGAAGAAACTCCGAATCTACTAATGCAGGAGTAAATTAAACAGCAGTGGTGAAGTGCGTTTGGAAAGCACAAGTGCATTATTGAGGGGGAGCAATCACCAAAGCAAGCAACTCTGCAAAGCACAAGCGCATAAATTGAGGAGGAGCAGTCACTAAAGAACTCGGTGGATGCATTCAGTATCTGGGGATTGAGCAGAAATCGGGTGGAGTTGTGAAATTTTAGCTATATTTTTTGAACAAACTGCGAACTAATATATCATGCCTCAATTTGTCATCAGCTATATTATGTGCATTCGCCGAAAAAACAAACACCATGTTACTCTGTCCATTAGAGATGATAGGATGGGCTCTTGAATAGTACTAGGGCACGCATGACTAATAAGCATACAAAGAAGAAGTGGTAGCAGTGGTGGATGGCATGACAACTGACAAGTTACAATTTAGAAAGAGCAATCGAATCCTAATCCCGGTGGGAAGTGCAGAATTTGCGTTGTTCGCTTTGCCCGCAAAATCTGCATTTTCCACCGCACTTACTAGCAACAATTTCCTACTTACAGTTACAGGAGCACACTTGCAGTAGAATCTAGAGGACAGCGGCTACTTGTGAGCAGCTGCGGTGACATCGGCAGGGAGGTCCTTGACTCCGACCAGCACAATCTTCTCGTAGACGATGTCGGAGGAGGACGGGTGCATGGGGTACTCCACCGGCGCGACCGGCCGGCGCTTCCCCATGGAGTACCAGACGAAGAGCACGACGAATGTGAAGACGGCGCCGCACGCTGCCGCCAACAGCAGCGAAGCCCAGGGGTAGCGGTTGCCCGGGGGAGCGCGGAGGAGGCGGTCTGGCGGCGGCGTGGTGAGCGATAAGCCGGTGGGATTGAGTGGCTGGGAGTGCATGAGGTAGGGAGGCCCGTGGTTGGCCCTGAAGGCCCAGCTGAAGAGGCTGCAGTTGGCGTGGGAGGAAGCGAATCCGGCGAGCATGGGCTTGCTGCGGAGGAGATGGAGGAGGAGGGCGGAGTGGAGATGGAGCGGGTGGGAGAGCAGCGCGTGCGGCGGCTTGGGGAGGCGCGAGGCAGAGAGACGGACCTGAAGCGTGGCGGATGTGGCGTTGTAGTCTATCCATGAATGCAGCTTTTTGGGGATGCCGCGGGGGGCGGTCTGGGCGGCCGTTTCACCGGCGAGGTCGATTTGGACTCGGATGTGGCTGGAGTCCGCGGCGGCGAAGACGATGGCGAGGGCGAGGGCGTTAACGGCGGGTGAGGGCGAGGGCGCGGGCGCGGCGGGCGTTAGGAAGAAGGCGATGGAGGCGGCGTGAGATTTGGGGATAGGGTGGAGAGAGAAGGAGAAGTAGGTGGAGAAGCCGGCGGCGGCGGGGGCGAAGTGAATGGGTTTGTGGTACTGTACCCGGGCGCGCGGGGAGCGCATGGAGATGTCGCCGGCGGAGGTGGCATTGGCGCCGGTGAGAGCGAGCTGCGCGATGGCGCCGTCGCCAGGGAAGAAATCGAGGGCGAAGGAGGAGGACTGACGGGCCTTGCCGGCCACGGCGGCGGACGGCAGGAGCAGGAGGAGGAGCAGCAGGTGGAGCGGCATCGTCCCTCCTAGCACCGTGAGAGTGGTGAGGGCTGTCGATCTTGCGTCGCCTGCTTGCTTCGCTTCTCACCCTAGCTCCTCATGTCGACTTCAAATTCCTTGCTTCCCTCACACAGATAGATTTACAGTGGAGTGGAGTGGAGTGAAGTGGAGTAGATTGGCCAGAGGGGGCGTAGTGGGGGTGCTGCCGGAGCTAGCTGGTCGCTTTTGTTTGCTCGCTCGCTCGCTTTTTCCCTGTCGTCCCGTTGCTCTCTCTCTCTCTCTCTCATCACTTGTCACTCACTCGGGACGCTCACCCATTCATTCATTAATGCGGAGGGGTGTGGGGCGCGTGTTCCACTAGTGCAGAAGCAGCAGCTTGTCATTAATTAAGCTGCAGGAGGAGGAGAGGAGAGGAAAGGGCAAAGCACAAACACAAGAAACACAAACAAGTCACTCAGAGGGTGTTTGGATCACTAGAGACTAGAGACTAGTAGTAGTCACCTTTAGTCAGTAAACCTCCAAACACCCCTGACTAGTGGGTGACTAAAACTAGTTTAGTCCCTAGTCACCTCATCCCCAACTTTTACTGACTAGATAATAGTAGTAGTCACCTTTAGTCAGTAAACCTTCAAACACCCCTGACTTTTACTGACTAAAGTCCCCCTCTCTCTCTCCTCTAATTGGTGTTGCACAAGGGGCATTTAATACTGAGACATTTAATGTTGACTAGTAGTAGTCACCTTCCAAACAGGGTCTGACTAAAAACTTCTAGTCTGACTACTACTAGTCACATGACTAGAGAGTATCCAAACACCCTCTCAGTGGCAGCAATTTCAGCGCTAGTTACGACTCGACCTCCACCGGGAGTAAAATACACGCATCCGGCCTTCGAAAAAAAATAAATACTGTACGCATGCATGCGTGCACTCTTTTTTCGGTGGTCACCACCTCGTTTAATCACCCCTAGCTCCTCAAAAGAAAGAAAAGTGCGCCACACCACCCAGCACCATGGAGCCAAAAGCCGTGCCATCAAAGCAATCTTAGAGCAACCCGACGCGGCGATCCAAACGGACATCCGTTTTTTGTCTGCTTTGTTGAAACATGAGCAATTTATCATATGACTTTATTAACAAAAATAGTAGATAAAACATGACTATTATAATAGGGATGAAACAAGTCATGTAATCTAGCAGAATGAAGGCAAACAACATTTGTACATACGAACTAGAACAGAATATATGTAGAACAGAGGGTGGAACAAGAAAAGCAAGTGCAAGAAATTGTAGCATGATCTCAAACAGAGAGAACCAGAAGACGTACGGAGCAACGGCCGAAGCACCGGTCTTGGGGTCGGTGCCCTCGCCAGCCATGTCGTCGAAGAGGTTGTCGACGTCGGGAAATAAGTCGTTATTGAGGAAGTGGTCGTCGGTGTCCGGAGCGTTAGTGATGAATCGATCAGTAGTCGCGCAGCGCTCCCCAAAAACCTTATCACCCTTCTCCCGTATAGGACTCAAAGAGGTGGGGTTTCGGAGGCCTACTGTCCCGACCTGCGGTGCACGCCGCAAGCCGGGATTGGAAAGATCGTAGCAGTAGCTCAGTGCTCAGGGACTCGGTGGCGAGAGGAAGATGATGTTCTGATGTGTCTCTCTAGAGATGAGTGACCTCTCTTATATAGGCACACGAGAAGGAGGCGAATCGGCAGCGACGGGAGGTGAAACAAAGAGAGGGAGATGAAGCGAACAACCAGTAGCCGAAGGGATGCACCATTTGGATTCAATCTCCACTATAGCAAAAATCATTTCAGCTCCTATCTAACCTTTCGTATACCAGTCATGTGTGGCAAAAATTTAGACATCAGCTCGGCTCATTCCCGCAACCCGCGGCGCGGCATGACGGGGCGTGGCGGGCGGCGGAGGAGGAGTGCGTGTGTACGTCTCTCTTGTTCTAATGCTCATACATGTGGGGAAACAACCTCCCTTATAAGGAGATCCAAGTCCTACCAAACTAGTAATGTGAGACTGAACTTTAGTAGCACCCCTTTCCTTGCACGAACGGGCTAAGTGGGCCTCTATGATTTATTAGGAATTTCTGAAATTGCTATTGGGCTGTCCAAAATAGACTAAATTCCAGCAATCCTCCACCAGATCCCAGAGACACACAAAATTCGCCTTTGGTTTCAAGACACTGTTTTATATACCGATACTGTAGTGGAGACTGTTAAGTTGAACTTTCACCTAGAACTCTATGCTACACTAGTAAGTAACTTGAACAGTGGACTATGCCTTGAACTGCAAGTTTTCTGCGAATCTTGCTTCACACAAAGCCTTGACCAATACTAGGCTACTGTGGGACTTTCCCGCGGGTGGAGCTTATGCGTCATACTCTGATACATTTCATGAGTTTACTATAGAGCACCCTACTCTCATAGATTGCGACGTTTAACAATCAAATTCATATAGGTGTGTTCTTCAAAAGATGTTCTGCAGGACGACATCTCTGCTTAAATGAGTCGCTTAGAACACACTAAGATATACATCAACCTGCCATGCAGATTAGGAGAGTATTGCATCTTCATGGAGTGGTATTGTTAATAGTAAGGATACTCTCCTCTCAGTTGACCAACAACTTGTCTTCCACATCTAATCCACGGGATCTTCGATCACATGCACTAGGACCACTGTGAACAACTTATATTGTAGGTCTCATTATCCATCTCCTTCGATGCATAATCTATCACATTACGTGATAGACCCTTAGTAAAAGGATCTGCCAGATTTTTAGATGTTTGGATATACTCCAACGCAATAACTTCGGAGTTTTTCATTTTCCTGACAGACTTTAACCTTCTCTGAACATGTCTTGATGACTTCATGTTATCCTTTGAGCTGCACACTTTAGCGATCATAGTTTGGTTGTCGCAGTTCATAAGGATACCCGGTACAGGTTTCTCAACAACTGGCAAGTCATTCAAGAGCCGACGAATCCAATATGCTTCGACCGTAGCTGTATCTAGTGTTGTGAGTTCTGCTTCCATTGTTGACCTCGTTAAGATGGTCTGCTTGCAAACTTCCAAGAAACAACACCACCTCCATGAGTGAATACATAACCGCTCGTGGCCTTTATCTCATCAGCATCAGAGATCCAATTTGAGTCACTATACCCTTCCAGTACCTTCGGGTACCCAGTGTAGTGAATTCCATAACTCACAATGCCTTTCAAGTAACGCATAACTCTCTCTAGAGCTTTCCAATGCACATCTCATGGTTTCGAGACAAGTCGGCTCAGTTTGCTAACAGCAAAAGAGATGTCAGGTCTTGTAGCACTGGCTAAGTACATAAGCGAGCCAGTAATCTGAGAATATTTCAATTGATCTCTAGCAATTCTTTGATTCTTTCGAAGCAACACGCTAGCATCATATGGCGTTGGAGAGGGCTTGAAGTCACTATAGCCAAAGCGACTCAAGATCTGACCAAAGGACTTTCCAGTCCTCTATCTCTTGCTCCTTTTAGGAGTCTCATCATTGTCCTCCACAAGATCTTCAATATGTTGCATCGGAGTGCTAGGTTCAGAAATTGTAACTACATCCCGACTCGATGAACTAGGCAACTCCTGATTTGATGAGGTACCCATATCCTTCATGGGAAGATATCTTCAAAGGAAGTCGCATCATTCGACTCCATGATTGTACCAACATGCATGTCTGGTACCTTAGTTTTTACAATCAAGAATCTATAACCAATGCTATGAAAAGCATACCCAAGGAAAACACAATCCACAGTTTTTGGTCCAAGCTTGTGCTTCTTTGGAATTGGCACATTGACTTTCGCCAAGCAGCCCCAAGTTTGTAAGTAAGAGAGTTTCAACCTTTTCTTCTCCCATTCCTCGAATGGAGTTATCTCTTTGTTCTTTGTGGGAACTCGGTTTAGGACATGACATGCAGTCAATATCGCCTACCCCCACCATGCCTTGGAGAGACCCGGTGTGTCTAACATGGCGTTAACAAAATCAGATAGAGTACGGTTCTTTCTTTCGGCTACCCCATTTGACAGAGGTGAATAGGGAGGCGTCCTCTCATGGATTATACCATGTTCCGCACAAAAAGAATCAAATTCATTTGAAAAATACTCTCCACCACGATCGGGCCTAAGCCTCTTGATTTTACGAACAAGTTGGTTTTCCACTTCAGCTTTATAGATTTTGAAAATTTTCAAAGCATCATCTTTTGATTTCAAAAGATACACTTGACAGTATCTAGTGGAGTCATCAATTAACGTCATGAAATATTTCTTTCCACCTTTTGTCAAAATACCATTCATTTCACAAAGATCTGAATGTATGAGTTCAAGTGGCGCAAGATTTCTTGTTTCCGCTCTGTCGTATGAGACTTACTAGTTGTTTAGCTTGCACACAAACTAGACACTTAGATCCCTTGACAGTGGTGAAACTAGGGATTAAGTTCAACTTGGCTAGTCGCGACATGCAACCAAAGTTCACATGACAAAGACGTGAATTCCACACATTTGATTCACTATTGTTGAAAACATGATTAACAACTTTATTGCAAACATCTGACAAGGATAAACGGAACAGGCCTCCTGACTCATAGCCTTTACCAACAGAAGTTCCATACTTGGATATTAAAAATTTATTCGACTCAAGGACAAGCTCGTAGCCATCTCTACACAGAAGAGATCCGCTAACAAGATTTTTATTGACAGAGGGGACATAATGCACGTTCTCCAGCCGCACGATCTTCCCCGAAGTGAACTTCAGATCGACCATACCAACACCACAAATAGAAGCACTTGAACCATTCTGTCGGTGTTCTAAGAACCAGGGTACCCAGACTTGCCTGCTCGCGGCCCACAACGTGGCTTCATCGACAACCTGGTATGGCGCACTTTCAGCATCAACAAGACAAGACCCTCACGAGGGGCCAAGCCTCGCGAGGCGGACGACGCCAAGACCTCCGGAAGGAGCGACCTCCTAGGCTGGCTCCTGAGGAGCGGAGATTCCTATGCAAGCGCCCACCTCGTGAGGATCAAGTGACGCAAGCCATGCCGACCAAGGCCAGGCAGGCACCAGCAGGCGCAGAACAACAGGTTTCCTCTTTGGAGCAAAGGAGGCAAGCACAGTCGCGGAGTCCCAAGGAATCAGCCAAAAGTTTCCAATTCAGTGCAACAAGATCAAGACCGCCAGGACGGCAGGACGAAGGTCATCGCCGAGCCCACCACAGCGTCACGACCAGAAGCTTTGCAGGCGAAGACCTCCTTTCGTAAGGATAAGATGTACTTCTTGTCCCCTTTCAAATTGGCCGTTGTGGAATCCCTTCCCGCCTTCATTCCGGTGGAAGAGGACCAAGGCCACTATAAATATAGGTTAGCCACCACCATAGCAAGGGGTCGAATCCCTTGAGCTCAAATGCACCCCCGAGCAGACCTAACGAGGCTATTCTTCCTTGTACTAGTTCATCCTCAGCCCCACCGCGAGGCTAATCCACCACAAAGCAGGAGTAGGGTTTTACACCGCAAGGTGGCCCAAACCTGGGTAAACTACCATGTCCATTTACTTTCATGTTCATCGAGCTAGGCTATGAGAACGCCGAGTTGGTAGGCTGGGGAGATTGAGTTCTTCACACACGTCCCTGATTTCGAACCTCTCTTGGGTCTGCGGAGCCCTGAATCCGACACATTCCCATCAGCACGGTGGAAGTCCCTGCGGTCTGATAAGACGAAAACATGGAAATATCACTGCATACATGCACATTAGCACCCGTGTCGATCAACCAATCAAGCGACTGACATGCTGAAAGAATAGTGGGAAATATACCATACCCAACATCCTTCATGTCAATGTCACCAATGACAACATTAGCGGTCTTGCCGGCTTTCCCAAGATGACACTTGTCATAACAATTAGGGAAACTAGGAGCCCAATGATCCGTATCTCCGCACACATGACAAACACCTTTATTCTTGTCATTCTTCTTCTTGAAGTTGGTGTGTTGTACAACCTTGTTCTTCCCATCAAACTTTGCTTTACCATCAAACTTGCCCTTGTTCTTGAACTTGTGGGACCGAAAGTTTTTCTTCTATACCAGATTGGCACTAGACCCCCCCCCCTTAATACCTCGAGCACATGTGTCTTTTGCTCTCACCTTTTCTTCCACATCAAGAGTACCAATGAGATCCGAAATGGAAACTCATGTCTCTTGTGTTTCAGAGAGGTAGCAAAGTTCCTCCACGAGAAAGGAAGCTTAGTGATGATGCCTCCGGCAACAAACTTGTCAACATACAATTGAAGTGCTCAAGTTCTCTAGCAAATGACTGTATCTCGTGAGCTTGCTCAACCACAGAGAGCTTATCAGTCATCCTGTAGTCATAGAATTGTTCCATGATGTACATCTCAGTGCCGGCATCTGAGACCCCAAACTTGGCCTCGAGTGCGTTCGACATATCTTTTCCATCATCGATTGACACATAAGCATCAACTATGTTCTCACCAAGAACACTCAAGAGAGCAACCTTAAACAGGGTATCCATTTTTTGAAAAGCTTGTTCCTGTTGAGGATCAAGATCTCCTTCAAGTTTGCCAAGAGTGGCGTCATAGCAACTCATGGTTTGAAACCATAAGACAACTCTCACGGACCACCTCTTATAGTGCACACCCTCAAACATAGGAGACCTCATGGATGCAACAAAACCACTTGGGGGTAAATTGCCTATAAAAATGTTTCTAGATTGTTGGAAATATGAGCAATTTACCATATGATTTTATTAACATAAATAGTAGATAAAACATGACTGTTATAGTGGAGATGAAACAAGTCATGTAATATAGCAGAGTGAAGGCAAATAGCATATGTACATATGAACTAGAACAAAACATATGTAGAACAGAGGGTGGAACAAGAAAAGCTAGAGCAAGAAACTGTAGCATGATCTTAAACACAAAGAACATGAAGACGTATAGAGCAATGGACGAAGCACTAGTCTTGGGGTCGGTGTCCTCGCTAGCCATGTCGTCGAAGGGGTTGTCGATGTCGGGGAAGAAGTCGTCGTTGGGGAAGTGGCTGTCGGTGTCTGGAGCGTCCGTGATGAACCGATCAGTAGTCGTGCAGAGTGCTCCCCAAAAACCTTATCACCCTTCTTCCGTATAGGACTCAAAGAGGTAGGGTTTCGGAGGCCTACTGTCCCAACCTGCAGTGCATGCTGCAAGCCGGGATGGGAAAGATCGTAGAAGTAGCTCAGTTCTCAGGGACACGATGGCGAGAGGAAGATGATGTTCTGATGTGTCTCTCTAGAGAGGAGCGACCTATCTTATATAGGCACATGAGAAGGAGGTGAATCGGCAGCGACAGGAGGTGAAACGAAGAGAGGAAGATGAAGTGAACAACCAGCAACCGAAGGGATGCACCGTTCAGATTCAGTCTCCACTATAGCAAAAATCTTTTTAGCTCCCGTGTGACCTTCCGTATACTAGTCGTGCATGGCAAAAATTTATACATCGGCTCAGCTCATGCCCGCAACCTGCGGCGTGTCATGATGAGGCGTGGCGAGGCGGGTGGCGGAGGAGGAGCGCACGTGTATGTCTCTCTTGTTCTCATGCTCATACATGTGGGGAAACAACCTGCCTAATAAGAAGGTCCAACTCCTACCAAACTAGCAACATGAGACTAAACTTTAGTAAAACCCCTTGCCTTGTATGAATGAGCGAAGTGGGCCTCTAGGATTTATTAGAAATTTATGAAATTGCTATTGGATTGTCCCAAAATAGACTAAATTCCAGCATGCTTTTCGTCCGTTTGGGTTGGCCAGCAGAAGTGCGCGTCCGTTTTTTGATTTGGGTCAGCAAGTGCGTCCAACGGGAGGCATACCCATTTTTGTCCACGTGGCCAAATCATAGTTAATGAAGGATAATTATACATAAATGGCCGGTCAACCGCCGGCCAAAGTCCACTTAAACATAAATAATCATTAAAAAAACTCTAAATTCCCGCACACTGTCTTAGTAGACCGCCTTGCCCTTGCCTTTGCCCTTGTCGTCATCGTTGCCGCCGCCGGTGAGGTCGATGAAGATGGGAGGCGACCCAGCCCAACCGAACGCAGCTTGATAGGCCACCAGGGCAGCCTCCTCCGTCGTCTGCTGCAACAGCGGCATAGTGGCGAGGCAGGCGTGCTCCTCCTTCTCAAGCCATATTTGCCTCCTCGTCGCGTTGCAGCAACTACTCCTGGCGCATCTGCCGCTCGCCGTCGACCTCCTCCTCGGAAAGCCAATGCGCCTTCCAGCGCTCAAGGTGGGTCGCCTCCTCTTTCGTCGTGGAGGCATAGTAGCAGGGAGGCGCACTCACCCACTCGCGGAGCTTGCCGGTCCACGAATGGGACTCCTCGGGACAAGTGGGGGGGGGCGATGACCGCTTCCGTATGAGCGTTGGCTCGCGCTCTGGATTCGGCTTGGCCTTGGGCTCGACGAGAGGCGGCACTAGGGGCGGTGGCAGGAAGAACAGGGGCGCGTGGACGGAGTCCCCCACCACAGACAAGGCAAGGGTGTGCTCCAGCCCATCCCAACGGGCGTCCTCCTCGAGCCGGCTCGCCTCTAGTGCATGTTGTAGGCCCCCCTCAAGGGTGGCTTGGTACTCCGCCTCTGCCTCCTCATTCTCCGGCAATACCTACGGGGGTGGTGGTGGAACGTCATGGTCGATGTGGACGCCAGGATGACGCTCCTCCTCATGCTCTAGCGTAAACCAGCGCTCCCAGTTGGGGGAATCTAGCACGTAGGCATGCATGGCGCGCTGCTCCCGTGTAAGGAGCTCACACTAACGACAATAATCCTCCTCGTGCACCCGCACGGACTGCGGCGCCCAGGGGATGGGGATGTGCTGCAGGTCCAGATGCTAGCCATGTGGCAAGTTCACATCCGGGTACTATAGGGGTTGGCGGTACTCCCAGTGCCACCGCGCCTGGTGGACTGGGATGCACAACCGCTCTCGCTCCCGCGGTGGCATGCCGGTTCTAGCCGGTGGCGGTGGAGGAGGAAGCCCGAGCGAAGAGCTCATGCTGGTGCTGAACCTCCCCTTCCCCCTTCCCGCTTAAGAAGCCCATGGTTTTGCTAGGGTTTTGGGCGCGCTGGTTGGCTAGGGTTTTTTGGTCGCTGGCGTGGGAGCAAAGCTGGCCAGATGTGAATGGGAAGTGGATGAGGCCGGCGCCACCGCACGCGTCCTTTAAAAAGGATGGGCACGCGACCCTTCCACACACTGCTAGGCGGGCCCTAGGTAGGTGGTCGCGTTAATTACGAACGCTTGGGGTGGTTGGCGGCGGCCCAAATGGATGCCCGCTTTGTCCGCTTTTCATCCGTTTGTGTTGGCCAGGCGGACGTCCACATCCGTTTTTTGATTTGGGTCGGCAGGTGCGCCCAATAGGAGGCATACCCATTTTTGCCAATGTTAATGAAGTATAATTATACATAAATGGCTGGTGAACCGCCGACCAAAGTCCACTTAAACATAACTAAATATTAAAAAACTCTAAACGCTTGCACACTACCCTAGTATACTGTATTGCCCTTGCCGTCATTGTCGCCGCCAGTGAGGTCGATGAAGATGGGAGGCAGCCCATCCCAACCGAACGCGGCTTGATAGGCTCCCAGGACAGCCTCCTCCGGCATCTGTTGCGACGGCGGCATAGCCGCGAGGCAGGCGCACTCCTCCTCCTCCTCCTCCTCAAGACACAATGCCTCCTCATCGCGACGCAACAAGTGCTCCCGGCGCATCTGCGGCTCACCGTCGGCCTCCTCCTCGGTGAGCCAATGCGCCTTCTAGCGCTCAAGGTGGGTCGCCTCCTCTTCTGACATGGAGGCTTAGTTGCAGGGAGGCGCGCTCACCCACTCGCGGAGCTGGCCGGTCCACGAATAGGACTCCTTGGGCCAAGAGGGGGAGGGGGCGGTGATCGCTTGCGCGTGCATGTTGTCTCACGCTCCGAATCCGGCTCGGCCTTGGGCTCGACAAGGGGTGCTACCAGCGGCAGTGGCGGGACGAACAAGTGCGCGTGGACGGAGTACCCAGCCGTGGACAAGGCAAGGGCATGCTCCAGCCCGTCCCAACGGGCGTCATCCTCGAGCTAACTCACCTCCAGCGCTTGCTGCAGGGCCTCCTCAAGGGCGGATTGATACTCCACCTCCGCCTCCTCATCCTCCGTCAATACCGGCGGGGGCAGTGGCGGAACATCGTGGTCGATGTGGATGTCACGGCGACGCTCCTCCTCGTGCTCTAGCGCAAACCAGTGCTCCTAGTTGGGGGGAATCTAGCGCATAGGCACGCAAGGCGCGCTGCTCCGGCGTAAGGAGCTCGCGCCGCCGGCGAACCTCTTGCATGTGCGCCCGCACAGACCAGGCGCCGTTGGGATGGGGATGCGCTACGGGTCCAAATGCCAGCCGTGCAGCAAGTTCATATCCGGGTATTGCAGGGGCTGGTGGTCTCCAAGTGCCACCGTGCCTGGTAGACTGGGATATACAACCACTCTCACTCCTGCAGTGGCGTGCCGCGTCTAGCCAGCGGCAGTGGGGGAGGGAGCGTGCGGTAAGAGCTCGCGCCAAAGCTGAACCTCCCCTTCCTGATGAAGAAGCCCATGGCTTTGGCTAGGGTTTCGGGCGGGCTGGCTAGCTAGGGTTTTGTGGTTGCTAGTGAGGAAGCAAAGGTGGCCAGATATGGACGGGAAGTGGATGAGGCCTGCCCCACCGCACGCGTCCATTAAAAAGTACGTGCACGCGACCCTTCCACACACTGCCAGACGGGCCCTCGGTAGGTGACTGCGTTAATTACGACCGCTTGGGATGGTTGGCCGACCGACATGTAGGGCCGCGACGGACACCGAAGGGACGCGCAACATGTCCGCTTCATTGTTGCGCCGACACATTCCAGGTCAAGTTTGGGTCGGAGATGCGTCGGGCGGACACAAAGCAAGTCATTTTGGGTTTCGAATGATGCATGGGGCTGAGGTTTTTGTCCGCAGCGATCCAAACAGACGTGGGTGGATGAAATAGGTTGCTCGGTTGAAGTTGCTCTTAGAGAGGCATCTACAGCCGCTCTTTGGCGTGAAAATCCCTTGGATGAATCTGCTAATATGGAGCCCCGTGTCCCCCTCCCCCCCCCACGGGCGACCCGGGTGCCCCAACCCTAGCCTTTGCTAACCAACCACACCTGTTCACTGTCCCCCTCCACCGCCGGCGGGCACCACTTGGCAAAGCCCGCGCGGTGCCTGCGGCAGCGGGATCTCCTTCGCCCTCGGCTAGAGAGGGGGGCCGAGGGGGCCTCTTCTTCATCCAAGATGGCGGATCCTGGAGGCCGGTGCGGCAGATGGCGCTTGCTGGCGGTGGCAGTGTGGGGCGGCGCAGCCGCTGGCCGGTGGTGGTGCGTCGTTGCGGTAGAGCGCACCGGCCGATGGCGGCGCGATGTTTCTCCCGTGACGGGGCTTGCTCTGGCCAGATCTGTGTTGCCAGTGGTGGAGGCTGGTGGCAGATGCGCGACAAGGAACTTGGCAAGGCGGCAGGCTTGGACGGAGCTAGTAGCAGTGCAGTAGTGTTCTTGGGTGTTGGAGGTGTCATCTGGAGGCAGCGGAGCGAACCCACAGGCAGGCTGGTGGTGGCGGCGCTGCGATGGCTCGGCCAATATGGAGTCTTGGCGAGCAGTGAGTGGCTGGTCACCTATGTGCAATGTGGTGAGCGGCGGGGCTCTCCTAGTGGTGCCACTTGGTGCTTCATGGAGGAGCGGGTCCGACCTCGTAAGCCTGGCCATTGGAGTGGGTGTCGACGGTTGCGGATGGTTCTGGACCCTGCCGGAGTGGCGATGGTTGTGGTCTCTTGTTCAGGCTAGGAGTTAGTGTGGTGGCCGGGTTCCTTTTGGTCATGCAACCGGTTGTCAGTCCTCGTCTTTGCAACTACTTTGGCTTAGAGTTGCGGTGGCGGCGGTACGAGGCTAATTGGACTGTGTTGCCCAATTCCACGAGGCGTGGTGGTGATGTGCGATGTGTGGATGAAAATCTTGCTCGGCTTACGTCGGGCCGGCTGTGATGGCACCCGTGGGTGTCATTTCCTTCTTGGAGGCCTCGTCGAGGCGTGTTCGCCATGCCCCTCGGTCCCTTGGAGTTGGTGGCTGTCTCCGAGCGAAACCTCGATTTGATGTTGGATCGACACATTGGCGGCATCCTCGACGGTGTATCTCTGTTGGGAGCTTTGTGTGTGGAGACATGGTTGGGTCCTTATTGCTCTTCTTCGGTGTTCGCCGTTGTCCTCTGTTGGTCCTATGCAGCGTAATTTACGCTCATTGCCACTGTCTCCAAAATGGTGTTTCCCTTAGATCGGAGCAAGTCCTGCCTTCCACTTGCCACTTCCTCTTAGGCACTCAGAGTGGATGGTGCGTTGACAAGCAATGTTCTACGGAAGGTGGTGGTCTTCGGAGGCATCTGACATCGGTTGAGACGCGGTGCGTGTGTCAGTTGAGGATAGGCTCTTATGTATTGTAGCTTGCTTTGCGGTGTTGTCCGTCTGTGGGCTTGGTTGTGAGCGGTGTGGTGTGTGCTACGCTCGTTGTTCTTAGTGAGTGGTAGTTTCTTGTAATTTCAATTCTGCCTTCTATAAAGCTATGGTACGCCTAGGCATACTCTCAAAAAAATCTGCTAACATGGACTAGTAACCTGCTCGATCATGAGTTTATATACAAGGACGATGCGGCTGTAATTATTTTAGTCATATGGACAGTTTGGGGAA
Source organism: Triticum dicoccoides (assembly GCF_002162155.2). NCBI lineage: Eukaryota > Viridiplantae > Streptophyta > Magnoliopsida > Poales > Poaceae > Triticum > Triticum dicoccoides. The sequence continues at coordinate 411,955,829 of NC_041383.1, forward strand.
GTAGGAACAAATATACACATAGTAAGTTGCAAGACCAACCAATTAAATCTATGAAAATAATACGAGAGCTCATTAGAGCTGGATGTGCCTGCGAAGACACCTGTGTCACAACAACAGCAAGTGTTCTATAAACCACCTACACTGGGCTATGTAAAGATAAATATTATTGATGCTGCTTTGGATGTGATAAATAGGAATGCAGGAGCGCCCTTGGTGGTGGGAGGTCATGATGGGCCCTTTGTGGCCGATAGATTCACTAATCATAAGGGCATAACCAGCCCTTTGTGGCCATCTAGCCTTTGTCGAGAACTACGCCCCGGGTCAGATCGGGACGTTTGGAGGCCTAGAGTACACCAGGGTTGAGGACCTGCCCGGCACAGGAGGCTTGACTACGGAACCGATATCCTTCGAGGAAGTTATACCAGGCCCCTTGGCATCCCCGGAGGACCCCGACTCGGCAACTCCAGATGATCTCGCCTTGACGCCCAGCCCGGACTCTAGTCTGGCCCCTATCTCAGAAGCTACATCGGATTTAGGGCCAAGCTCAGTGTAGGATCAAGAATAGCTTTCGGATCCTATCTACGCCGAAAATGAACCGAGCTATACGCCGGGCATACTTCAAGTCAGCCTCGCTTATAGCCAGGCCATGAACTCCTAAGAGCTACCTCACCTAAACGAGATGCTTGATCGTATCCAGAGCATGTCAATCTCGGACGGAAAGACTTCGGTTCATGAGAAGATCGGACTTAAAGCCAATGACCAGGAAATTTACATCCCACCCACAACCCACTGATGTCTACTATGCAACCTTCTTCTTGTAGACTCGTGTTGGGCCTCCAAGCGCAGAGTTTTATAGGACAATAGCAATTTTCCCTCAAGTGGATGAACTAAAGTTTATCAATCCGTGGTAGGTGTAGGATGAAGATGGTCTCTCTCGAACAACCCTGCAACCGAATACAAGAAATCTTTTTTGTCCCAACACACCAAATACAATGGTAAATTGTATAGGTGCACTAGTTTGGAGAAGAGATGGTGATACAAGTGAAGTAATGATAGTAGATATTGATTTTTGTAATAGGAACAATAAAAAATAGTAAGGTAGCAAGTAACAAGAGTGAGCACAAGCGGTATTGCAATGTTTTGAAATGAGGCCTAACACTACAAAGAAAAGACACATCCATGACATTTTGGGCCGAACGGATTTTTTTCTGTCATACATATGACACTTCTATGACGATAATTGTGACAAAACCTGGTATCATCATAGATGTGGTGGGCTCCTACTTCTATGACAAAAAATCATGACAGAAAATGGGCTTTTTGTCCTAGGCGGGCCGGAGATGCAGCTGCATGACATTCTTTGGGCCGTCCATGATGGAAAAAACTATGGTAGAAGCGAGGGGGACGAAAATTTTGGGGAGTTGCCGGTTATGGTGGGAGAGCGATGCACGTTTCTCTCATATGTACACGCGTGTGTGCGAGGCGTTGGCTCTAACTGAACCCGAGCGAGGCGTTGGGCTTTAACTGAACCCAAGCGATTGCACTGCAGGCTACGCGTTACTAAACCTGAGGGATCGATCGATGGCTGTTAACTGAACCTGATGGAGCGATTCCTTCGCTACTGCTGCTAACTGAAGCCGATCGATGTTGCCTCTGGGATGAACAGTGAGCGTTGCGGGGGGGTTTGGATGAACAGTTAGCGGTGGCATTGCCTCTGGATGAACAGGAACCTGTGGTGTGGAGGGCTTGATGAACAGTAGACGACGGAGGGGTGCCCGTGGAGGGGTGGTTGAATAGGACCCCTGGTGTGGAGGGCTGGATGAACAGTAGACGGTGAAGGGGTGCCCGTGGAGGGG
>NC_041383.1:411958204-411980716 GCF_002162155.2 Triticum dicoccoides
CAAGTTTGTTTCATCCGTTTTGCGGTACGCCACACCCCTCCCGATGAATAGGACCCCCATTTCGACCGTAGGAGGTCCGTTTCCTCTGTTTTGCGGTACGCCACACCCCTCCCGATCAACAGGACCCCCGTTTTGACCGTAGGAGGTCCGTTTCCTCCGTTTTGAGGTACGCCAGGCCCCTCCCGATCAACAGGACCCCATTTCGAACGTGGCCGGTCGAACACAAGACCGTTTCCTCCGTTGTGCGGTACACCAGGCCTCGTTTCCATCGCCTGTTCCGTCCAAGCCCTCCTGATGAACACGACCATGCATTCCGTTCTGACCCAGCCGGTTGGCTCCCCATGAACACGACGACGACCCTGTTTCTCCGTTCCGACCCAGCCATGTACGTATGCGCGAGTAGGCGTTCGAGACCCTGCCCGTATGTACGTACGTGGCCGTATTTTCTTTCTTGCACCCTCGCCGCTGTACATACGTGTACATGCTACGTGGGCACCTCTACTACGACACGTGCGCGCCTCTACATCGACCAGTATGTACGTACACGTTCGCGACCAGAATGACAACGGTACGTACGCTTCGACCAGGTGGGTCCCGACTGTCAGGCACTTCCTTGCCTGCGAAGATGTAGCTGGTGGGTCTCAGCAGTCAGGGGGGCGAATCGTTTTGGTTTTTTTTTGCCCAGATGCACTTCCTTGCGTGCGAAGATGTAGCTAGTGGGTCCCAGCAGTCAGGGGGGCGAATCGTTTTGGTTTTTTTTTTGCCCGGACGCACTTCCTTGCGTGCGAAGATGTACCTGGTGGGTCCCAGCAGTCAGGGGGGCGAATCGTTTTTTTTCGGACGCACTTCCTTGCGTGCGAAGATGTAGCTGGTGGGTCCCAGCAGACAGGGGGAAACCTTTTTTTCACGAAATATGGTGGCCCGTCCGGTGGGTCCCTGCTGTCAGGTGGAGGAATAATTATTTTGCGTGTAATAAGGAGGCACTTCCTTGCTGCGGCCGTGGACCCAGCTGTCAGCCGCTCCACGTACAGTCCACGTCCGATGGAAGCCATCCCTTGACCACGTTGACCACGCCGCACCGAGAGCACCAGGGCGGTGGACGACGGCTAGGCCTAGGAAGGGGACGATGTGGAGCCGGGGAAGACGCGACAGTGGATGCCCATGCGTAGAGGAGTATGAGGGTTCACTCGTTCGACTGCGGTGTGAGGCTGCCGTCGCCGCAGAATAACAGGGGGTGTGGATGTGTAGAGGGATGGCCTGGCCAGCGGTGGGAGTAGTAGGGGGCGGTGAGGCCTCCGCGGCATCACAGCCGGCCACGGGCGGCAGGAGCAGGCGGCACGACCGGCGCTGCTTTGGGCGGCTGGAGCAAGAAGACGAGAGGTTGAAGAAGCACTACGGCCATTGGATGGACATCGTACGGTCACTGGAGCTAGAATCGTTCATATATTGACTAAAGTTGACAAAGGCCTCCGTCCCAGTCAACTTAGTAGGCCCACAAGTCAGCCTCCCACCAAGGTTGGTCCCAGCTAGCAGGGGGTATTCATTTTTTTGTGCGTAATAAGGAGGCACTTCCGGTGGGTCCGAGCTGACAGCGGGGGATCTTTTTTTCGTGAAATACGGTGGCCCGACCTATGGGTCCCAGCAGTCAGGGGGAAACATTTTTTTCGCGAAATACTGCTGGCCCGTCCAGTGGGTCCCAGATGTCAGGTGGAGGAATAATTATTTTCCGCGTAATAAGGAGGCACTTCCTTGCGGCTGCCGTGGACCCAGCTGTCAGCCTCTCCACGTACAGTACTCTTCAGATGGAAGTCGGTCGTTGACCACATTGACCACGCCGCGCCGAGAGCACCACGGTGGTGGACGATGGCGAGGCCTAGGAAGGGGACGACGCGGAGCCGGGGAAGACGCGGCAGTGGAAGACCGCGCGGAGAGGCTTACGAGGGTTCACCGGTTCGGCTGCGGTGTGAGGCTGCCATCACCGCAGAATAACAGGGGGTGTGGGTGAGTAGAGGGATGCCCTGGCCAGCGGTGGGAGTAGTAGGGGGCACTGAGGCCTGTGCGGCAGCACAGCCGGCCACGGGAGGCGGGAGCAGGCGGTCCCGCCGGCGCTGCTTTGGCGGCTGGAGCAAGAAGATCAGAGATTAAAGAAACACGACGGCCGTTGGATTGACATCCAACGGTTACGTCTGCTAGAATCGTTTGTTGACTTAGTATATAATAACTAAAAAAATCTTGCATACGCGTCAACTAAACAGGCCCACAAGTCAGACAACTCCCTCTTTTTTTTAATAATTTATATATAGCTCATGGCAACTTCTTATGCAATTTATTGCAGTCGTTTTTTTGGTTGGCCAGGGCAAATTTCGCATATTTCTGTGGGTTCCAAACTATTTTTAATACCGAAATGTTGAGCCAGATTTAAAGTACTTTGAAGATATATTTGAATTAGGTTAATGCCCAGTGAAATAGGAATCTGAAAATGTGAAAAAAATCAGAAATTAGAAAGCATCTATTTTTATATTTACAACCCATTTCATATTACTTTCAAGGCATAGAAAAATACTGTCACGCCCAATATGCGACCCTATCCAAAAAGGAACTCGAAGGTCCCACCAAGGATAGATCCGCATATTGAAACGCTTTTGCAAGGTGGATATCATTACATCAACATTACATAATAGATGGGGATACATACATAAGGCATACAATGCCACAAGAATACAACATCATCTTACATAAGATCAACATCCGACTACGGATGAAGCACAAACAGAAGCTCAAATGACATCCACCCTGCTAGCCCAGGCTGCCGACCTGGAACCTATCCCTTGATCGAAGAAGAAGCAGAAGAAGAACTCCAAAACCACTCTCGCGTCATGATCATCGCATAACCTGCACCTGCAACTGTTGTTGTAGTAATCTGTGAGCCACGAGGACTCAGCAATCCCATTACCATGGGTATCAAGACTAGCAAAGCTTAAATGGGAAAGGAAGAGGTAAAGTGGTGAGGTTGCAGCAGCGGCTAAGCATGGTATGGTGGCTAACATACGCAAATAAGAGCGAGAAGAGGACAAGCGGAACGGTCGTGAACTATCAATGATCAAGAGGTGATCCTGAACATCTACTTACGTCAAACATAACCCAAAAACCGTGTTCACTTCCCGGACTCCGCCGAAAAGAGACCATCACGGCTACACACGCGGTTGATGCGTTTTAATTCGGATCTGGTGTCAAGTTATCTACAACCGGACATTAACAAATTCCCATCTGCCCATAACCACGGGCACGGCTTTCGAAAGTTTATACCCTGCAGGGGTGTCCCAACTTAGCCCATGATAAGCTCTCGCGATCAACGAAGGATATCCTTCTCCCAGGAAGACCCGATCAGACTCGGAATCCCGGTTTACAAGACATTTCGACAATGATAAAACAAGACCAGCAAGACCACCCGATGCACCGACAATCCCGATAGGAGCTGCACATATCTCGTTCTCAGGGCAACACCGGATGAACACTACGTACAACTAAAACCAACCCTCAAGTTTCCCTGAGGTGGCGCTGCAAGTGGCTCTGGTTCGGACCAACACTTAGACAAGCACTGGCCCAAGGGGGCTATAATAAAAATGACCCTCGAGAGAGTGACTCCCAAGGGAAAAGTAGGTGGTGGTGAGGCAAATGGTAAAACCAAGGTTGGGCCTTGCTGGAGGAGTTTTATTCAAAGCGAACTATCAAGGGGGTCCCATAAATCACCCAACCGCGTAAGGAACGCAAAATCTAGGAACATGACACCGGTATGACGGAAACTAGGGCGGCAAGAGTGGAACAAAACACCAGGCATAAGGCCGAGCCTTCCACCCTTTACCAAATATATAGATGCATTAATTAAATAAGAGATATTGTGATATCCCAACAAAATCCTGTCCACCATGGAGCAATCTTCAACTTCACCTGCAACTAACAACGCTATATGAGGGGCTGAGCAAAGCAGTAACATAGCCAAGCAACGGTTTTCTAGGAAGGGTGTCAAAGGTTAGAGGTTCATGGCAATTTGGGAGGCTTGAAGAGCAAATGATAGGTAACGCAGCATAGCAATAAAACGAAGCAACTAGCATAGCAATGATAGTAATGAGATCCAGGGTAGCGGTCATCTTGCCTGAAATCCCGCAAGGAAGAAGAACGTGTCCATGAAGAAGAAGAAGCCACGAAGACGAACCAAGCATAGACGAACGAATCCTCACGATCGCAACGAAAACGGGAACTATCGAGAAGAAGCACACAACATGGTAAACACACCACACATAGACAAGACATGATGCACAACAAGCATGATGCATGACAAAGCTACATGAAGCTACTCATGGCAAGAGACGATGCATACAAGAGCAACACATCAAAGCAAGTTTAAATGAGGCCGGGAACAACATATAACAATTCCGGTAAGTCCTCATATGCAAATTTCGAAGTTGGTTCAGATCTGAATAAACCTTATGTTCAAGTTGTTAACCAGCAAGTTAAAATGCACCAAGATGATCTACACGAGATTCTAGTCAAGTTACATATAAAGTTCATTTAATTTGGAGCTACGGCCTAGAAGATATGAGCAAAACAAGTTAAACATGGCATTGATGCAAAATGCATGCAAACATCAAGCAAACACCTCAAAACAAGGATGCAACATGATAATATGAAACTTCATGCAAAATCAAGCAAGTTTCATATAGAGCACACTCAAAACGGAGCAACGGTTCAACACATACACTCTATACAAGTTATAGCAACAATCTGTCCATAACAGCAACTAGGCATATTGCAAGCACCAAAACAATATGCTACAACACCTCAACAATAAAACAAAGGGCATGGACATGATGTACTAGTAAAGCATAACAAAACATGAACAATGAGCTATCTCCAGAAATCACTAGAACATGCTCAAACACACATGGCAAGATTGCATATAATAACAGTTTCAGACTTTCAGGAAATAACATCGGGTTGCAATGTTTAGAGCTATCAAACAACATGTTACAGGAACTTATGATGGCAAACAAAGGCATGGCATGAATCTACTAATTGCATAGAACAAAAGTCCCTTACTGACCATGATCCAAAAATGCACAGAAAATAAGATGGCACCCATGTAAACATGGCAAGTAATATGACAGATTCATACATGGCAGGAACAACAATAAGTAGGCATGTTGGTGAGCTTGAACCACTCACCACAGAGCAATACATGGCATGGCAAGGCAACCAACAATAAGAAGACATGTTTATGAAGCTAAGCATGGGAAGAGCAAGTTCATAGGGTGCATGGATCACTAGGAAATCACATGGCAAAACTGAATTTCATGTTAACAGGCTGACAGCAACATCATTTAGCAACTTTGGAGCAAGATATGAACAATCTACAACAAGCTATAAATGCAACCAGGGGCATTGATGGATATCTAATAACCATATGTAAAAAACATCCTTAAAAGTATCTCAAAATAAGCATGGATCTCTCTGTAGCATCAAGTTTACATGGCATAAAAACAACAGAACAGGGACTGAAATCAGTAACATCACGAGGCCTAGTTTACATGCTTGTGCTAGTCACCACATTGATCACAAAAATACATGGCATACACCCCTGTAAAGATGGCATATCATAGTTCAAAACATATGTAGGGCTCAAGTTCATAAGATGCACACATCAAACATGGCAAAAATGACAAATCATCAAGTTATAACAGTTTCATCAGATTAACAGCAACATGCACTCTTGCAACAATGATTCGAGCATCAAGATGAACTCAAATGAACATGATGCAATGGAATGAAATGATGTACTCGTTGAGGCGAACAATTTGATATATTACACGCACGAAACGGAGCCGTACACAAAGAGATATGACATGAAGAACATGCTAACATAATGCAGAAAACTTAGGACAGGCGAAAAACGAGGGAGGGGGAAGTCAACCTTCTCAGACCGGATCTAGGGGCTCAGAAACCGAGGTTCGCTGGAGTGGCGCCGGGGGAGCCGCCGGAGAGGAGGGAGATGGCGGGGCGGCGAGATCCGGCCGGATCCTCGCCGGATCTGGCCGAGAACGAGGAGGAGGCGGCGGGGCGCGCTGCAGGCTCCCGGGCGGCGGCGCTCCGCGACGATGACCGCGGCGACCGGAGGCGCGGGATGAGGCGGCGGGGCCGGCGAGGAGGCGACGCGCCGGAACGGGGCGGCACAGGCGCGATGGAGCTCGCCGGCGGCGAGCGGCGTGGTGGCGCGGGCGACAGGAGGAGGCGGCGGCGACTGCGGGCGCGGTCGGGCCCAGCGCGGCCCGGCCGTGGGCTCCGCGGGCCGCGGCGCGGTTGGGAGGAGGCCGAGGCGACGTGGCGGCTGTCGGTTGGCCGGGACGGTGGCAATGATGATGTGGCGGCCTGTGATACGCCGGAGTGAGGTGGAAGCTGGACATGTCCGGCCGGAGTGGACATGTCGGGTGGCGGCGGGGGAAGAGGCTAGGGTTCATCTGCGTGAAAATTCGGGGGGAGACACCTATTTATAGCTAGAGGGAGCTAGGAGAGTCCAAATGAGGAGCGGTTTTCGGCCACGCGATCGTGATCGAACGACCGAGAGCATGGAGGGAAGTTTGCTGGATTTTGGGCCACTTTGGAAGGGGTGTTGGGCTGCACACAAAAGAGGCCTTTGCGGTTACCCGGTTAACCGTTGGAGTATCAAACGACCTCCAAATGGCATGAAACTTGACAGGCGGTCTACCGGTGCTATACCAAGGCCGCTTGACAAACCTCGGGCCATTCCTAGAAAGTTTAACACCCGCTCACAACAGGAGACAAAAGGAGGACATAGGAGTGCCGGGTTGCAAAACGGACAACAGAGAAAATGCTCGGATGCATGAGGCGAACATGTATGCAAAATGAAATGCACATGATGACATGACAAAATGCAACACGCAAGCAAATGACATGGCAACGACGGCGAATAACTGGCGGACACCTGGCGCAACGAATCCGGGGCGTTACAAATACGTAGGCCTGGATTGGGTATTCTTCAGAAAAGATAAACTGGGCTCATTTGCACAAAGAAAAAATAGCTGGGCTGGTCACATGGTGAACATAAAATATAAGCCTGGGCTAGACGGGCCACAGCCCAGTTCAAACCCTGCTCCGTCTCAACAATACCAAACAAAAAAAATACTGCTCGAGTAGCTACGTCCCAAGTGTCAGCCGATCTTGTGCTATTCTCTTGTCTATTGACTATATACGCTCACAATGTCGTGGTCCCAGATGTCAGGAAAATACTAGGAGGAAGCATTTTATTTTTCCATACGCTGACGTGGTGGGCCCCTACTGTCATCCTCTCCACGTACTTCTGCCGATTCCTGTTGTTTGTTGACCATGTTGACAACGCGAGAGGGCGGCGCCGCGGCAAGCGCACCAAAGCGCGCGGAGGACGTCGGCGTTAACGAGACGGTGGGGCGGCGATGCGTGCGCTGAGGCGCAGCCAGCCATGGGCGGCGGAAGCAGGCGGCCCCGCCGGCGCTGGTTTGGTTTTGGCGGCTGGAGGAAGACATGAGTGAAGAAACACGACATACTGTAAAAGCAGCAGGAGTACTTAACAACCTTAACTGAAACCAGCAGGGGCACTTAACAACCAAAGCTGAAAGCAGTATGAGTATTTATACAAGTTCAACCGTACAAAGCACGCCTTGAATAGTGCTACTTTGCCTACAGTTAACCAAGGGTGAGGACGCCAAGCCCCAGGACAAGGCCCAGGCGCCACCCCGCGCATCCACAACCTTCTGAAAGCGGCTTCATCTCGCAACATGGTCAATAAACAGGATATTCACTTTAGAGACATGGAAAAGCATGAATATAATCTTCTGTCCTATTCTCCAAGATGGATGGGCCTTCATTATCTGAGACCACCCACGAATAAGTATCTTTTCGCCTCCAAGGGGAATTGAGTAGGTCGACATAAACATCATGTTGTTACCAAGCGCAAGTCTGACCCGACCATGGTCAGGCATCTGTATAGGAACAATAGAACTCGGCAGTTCCTGTTTCAAGAAGATCATAGCTGTAAAACTGTGTATAAGCAATAGTTTATGAACAACATATATAATAGAAAACAGCTCGTACCATAAGTTTCTCAACACAGTTGGACCTGTTCAACGAGTGCAGCAGTGGCACACATATCCCACGTGGCCTTCCACCTTGAAACGCCCCACAAGGACCTCAAGACGATCAATAAAGTGTAGGAACATGTGGATGTCGATCCAGCCAACTTCAGTGCCATTAGTAACAGCCGAGTTATTACAGAGTAACAAACGAGCAGACTGCTTAACTCTGGAAAAACCTACACATGCCACCAATTATAAGACAATATTAGTTAGAAGTAGCATCTTCGTAAGAGATTCGTTGCTACTTCTAAAGTTAAATTGTGATTAGTTAGACATAATAGGTGGCCTAAGAAGTAATCGAGGCAACAAGCAAGAACCAGATACGAAACTAACATGGATGAACAATTGGAACGATGTCGGGGTGGAAGATCGCAGTGAAGATGAGACCAGGTTCTGCTATTTCCATCAACATTCATGCGCCAGCTTTCAGTCCGTAACACTTGAGAAAGTTTATCCAAGTTCGGCCATAAAAAAGCAGCGATCTTCTTGGTTCATGAACCCAACTCGGAAGCAATATCCATGGATTGTCTTCACTGTGACCATTAAACTAGTGTATTCAGTTATGGAAAGGCCGAGCATCTTGAGTACATGTGTTCTGGCAGAGCAAATAATACATTGCAGGAAAAATAATATGAGAACACAGCATGTTCAAAAAAACCCCACCCTCCCGGATAGAGAAGAGGATTCTAGGAACATACTGTGCGTGTTTCAAAATGCTGTGGTAGGATGAGAAGGAACAAGTGTGGCGTCTCGCCGTGGGCGCAGAAATCTGTAGGGTACTCGCACTTTGGGCAATGCAACTAAAACACACTAGATTCAGTATGAAGAAAAATGCATCAACGGCGGCGGCTGCCATCCTAGGATTACCTACGACCAAGGGACTTGGATTTATCGGGGATGGATGAAGAATTCGTACCTGGTTCTCCATGAGAAAACCCTTTGCAATCGCCAAGCGGGGGTTTTCTCTGAACAAGCAGACGAGGGAGAAGGGGATTCAGGCCCAGTGAAATATTGCCGCTTCATCCGTCCAGCTTACTGCTAAAGCTGGAAAGGGGGGGGGGTTGTGATTTGACGGCTCATTGAGCATTACTGCGGCGCTACGACCGGGGTGTGTCTACCGTGAAGTTGTGAACTCTAATTTGTGCATATGGCACGTGGACCCCGTTGCCGGTTGCCCCACATATCAGCGAAAGGAAGTAGAACGACCGGAGTAACTAGTTACACATAAATATATTTTTTGATAGAGAGATACTCCCTCTGTAAAGAAATATACAAATCTTTTATATCACAGGCTCACCTTGCCGAGAAATATACTCCCGCTGCAACGCAGGGGCATTATGGGGGTTCAGCTTTTTTTTATGGGAGTTCAGCTGAGAATATAATACTCAGACAGGCTCACGGTTCTGGACTTTGGGCCGCAGGCCGACCCTGCATGTTTGGGGCCCATGTGTTCTACCTCAGCGCTTTTCATATTGCAAGCGATCGATACTGCGCTGGTTTTAGATGCTGTCGCAAGGCGAATACACAAAATTGAATAAAGCACGACAGCTGTTGGAATGAAATCGAACGACAGTTCCTAACCAGCAATCAGAGTTGCAATTCTATCAACGATATACCATGTGATAAATAATACTATCGTACTACTTATACACACAGGACACTTGTTTCACCATGGCAGATTATTACATCAAAATCTCTCGGAGGATAGATCAGTTCGGCAGTTGCGTGCTACTACTGAAGAATTTCAAAGTTGATTTGGACCAGCTCTCCTTGCCGAGAAAGTTCGATTTTGACATCATCCCCTACCGCAAGATATGATTTAGATTTGAACCTTGACCATCCTTTAGCATCAATCATCATGCGACCATCCTTTGTACTTACGGTATATTGAGCAGGTTCATTCACACCAAGGCTGCGCATGGTAAGAGAAACTTGGCCGCGGTCGCCCGGATTGTTGAACGACTCCCTCGTTGCTCTAGGAATTCTCTGTTTGAAAACAAGAAGACATACCCAAACAGTTAGATCAACATAGTGAATCATGTGAAACAACATGGAAAGAAAAAAGAACGAAGCACTTGGGCGGCCAATGCTTACCAAGAAGGTGGACATGTCGGTTTTTGTAAGGATTTTGGTATATGAAGTGCGAACTGCAGCCCAGTCTGTTGCCGGTGCAACTGCATGGGCCGGACCAAATGCAAGTGCAAGTGTTGGTGCAGGTGCCGAAGCCGCTGCTGCTGCCGGAGATGGTGCTCCTTGTAGAGCTGGTGCCGGTGTCGATGCCCGATCCTCTGGTAGATCAGACTGATCCGCTGACGCGGTCGGTGCCCAATCCTCAGCTGGATCAGACTGAGCTGCTGCCGCTGTCAGTGCTAGAGAAACTGTCGGTGCTCGATCTATGCGAGACAGCAGCGATAGTGTCTGGTCTGCTATGATCAGCTTTCTAACTTGACTAGGATCCGTGACCGTGATCCAGTTTTTTCTTCATTTCTTTTAAACGCGAGATGGACTAATTGTGGCGTTTTTGTTAAACCAAACTGCAGTTCATCATAGGGATTCAACTTGTACTCAGACAACAGACTAATCCAATTGTTTCCAGTAATATAAGTGATGGACAGTGCCTTCATTACTGACACGACATAAGAAGTGAAACCTGCAAAAATAGCCATCGTAGAGCAAACCAAATGGTTTACTCTGTGATGAATGTCACATGGCAAAACCTGCATCTAGAATTGCAGGAAAAGAAAGAAAATATGACATTAAATCAATAAGATTTAGACAGTAAATCAATAAGATTTACTTGATGTGACATGAGTGAATCCTTACCAGGAAATCACTATGTTGAAGTACTAAACAGAAGATTGATCGTCCAACTACGCGTGGCATGCAGGGGCCCTGCCTACTCCCAGAAGCAGGACAGTCTAAAGGTCGTGACAAATCGTATGGACCGAACATCCATGGGACTGGAAATCCTGGTGGGTGCGATAAACCCTGTAATGCATACAGATATTGGAGTGTAAGCATAATTGATAAACTGTCCTCACAAAAAATATGATCTGGATACTTCAAAATGTACAGACTGAATTGAGTGGACAGACATTAACATAGACCGTTCTCAGGACTGACCACACACCAAAAGCGGCAGTACTAATAAACAATACAGGGTTCACAAACACAAATCAAGTACTGAATAATAGTACTTACTACAGACAAGCAAAGTTGCACTAACTAAACTCTGCAGACTATTTCTTGCCACCGACCTACGGGATGAACCCCGCATAACTGACTAGGCCATGGACTTCATGTGAGATGTCTACATGCACCATCACCATCTTGTCAACCTTGGAGAACCTAACAGAGTGGTCTTTCCACTCATAAACATGATGATGAAGACAGGCCGCATCAGATTTGTTGGGAAGCTTTACAAGAACCACACCCTTAGTAATCGAAGGCACAACCAGGAAATTGTTGTGGTCAAGTACAGCCTCGAGAACACGCCTGACAACAATGCTACAGGAAAACACTAGTTCAGGACACGTGGTGACAAGGACATAGCAGCTGGATAGTTCAGCAGTAGAACTCATCATCAGGTCTTCCAGTTCACACGGCATGACTTTGAGAACTTCATCTCCACCGCAGACCTGGTTCTAATTCAAATAGAAACCATATTTCATTACTACCTCCGTTCAGAAATATAAGATGATTTTCGATATTATACTCCATATATGACTACATATATGCACAGAAATGAGTGAACAAAGACACTAGAACATGTCTTCAAAGGCATGAGAGCAGAGGGATTACATGCATTATCCATAACACAAGTTACTGAGGCAAATATACCCTCTTAAAAGGTAGCATTGATGTTCATAAAGTACTCCCTCCGTCCCAAAATTCTTGTCTTAGATTTGTCTAGATATGGATGTATCAAGTCACATTTTAGTATTAGATACATCCATATCTAGACAAATCCAAGACAAGAAATTTGGGACAGAGGGAGTAGTTGAAAGTAATATATAAGAAATCAGTGTCAACCTCTCACATGTTTTGGTCAAAAGAGGAATTTAGAACTGTCATTTGGCACACTAAAATCACATGCAAGATCACCCAGAAAGTTGTACTACCAGTACTAGTACTGCGTGTTAGATGAAAAAACACGATCAAGATCGAGAAAAAGATCGTCAACAATAGACATTACCTGGACTTGCTTAATGAGGGATCCCGGAGAAGGGGGTTTGGACAGGGCGATGGCTTTGAGCTTGTCTGCGGTAGTCTCGGCGGGGTGCTTGCACTTCTTCGTACCATGAGGCTCGACGGTTTTGGCCAGAGCCATAGACATCACGTCGGCTGGTGCTCTGGCGTCCATCCAAGAGAGAAGAGTGAAAGGAGGAACGAGATGAGGGAGAAGTGAAGCGAGTGGGGGTTTTCTTCAAGAGAGGAAGCTGAGAGAGAAGAGTGAAATGATGGTTGCTTCGTCCGTCCAACTTACTGCTGGAAAGGAGGGGGCTTTGTGATTTGACGGCTCATTGGGCATTACTGCGGCGGTTCGATCAGGGTAGTCTATCGTCACTCTACTACGGAGTAATTTAGTGCATGGCTGGTGGACCCAGGTGCTGGCTGTCCCACACGTCGGCGAAAGTGAGTAATTTAGTGCATGGCTGGAGGAGGATCCGCACGGTAGAGCGTGTCCACTGTTTTTCATTCTGAAGAAAAAAATGATTACAGCAAGTGTCTCCACTCTTACGACGGAGGAGTGCGAAACACGGCAGCCACTTGAACATACACAGTGCTCCTACTACTAGGCATGTGCAGTGGTTCATACGTCAGTACTACACAATCTTGTTGCTGTGTTGTGCACATGTCAACTACTCCTATATGTAAGATAGTACCGCTTACTCGACTGTCCGGTCGAGAATGAACGGTGAGATCGATGTTAACAGAACTAGGTCCACAGCGCACGGAGAGTACAGTGCTACAGTACTCCACGAAACATGAACCATATGAAGCACATCCTATAGTGTTAGACAGGGTGTATGAAGGGTGCACGGGATGGGAGCAAAAGTTCCCTTCTCGACCCACTTTTGGGTGTTTGGCAGAGTGCATGAAGGGTGCATGAGTCCACACTAGTAGGTTGACAAAAATACACGAAGAGGAAACAACTATATTGAGATGAGAATGCAACCAAACACACCCACACGCTTTGTGCTACAGTGACGGATCTACACCGTCTGAGTTTGATCCAACGGTCATGTTGCGCTGAGACATGGACATGCCCATGCAGAGGGCGCCTAAACACCACCGAAGTCCCTCTGCTTCTCGAGGCGCACGACGTTGGTGATGGAGGGTGCAACCGCCCGCAGAGCCCACTCCCGGTCGATGGGAGCCAGCTCGTCAAAGACAGCGTCCAATGGCACGAATGGATTCCGGCGACGGAGCCCTGAAAGGATTGGCCCGGCAACGGCGACGGCAGCGTGCAACCCCTCCTTGTCCAGCTCAGCCCCCACCATCGCGTGGAGACGGCTCAGCTCCTCGAAGATATAGGTGAAGAAGGAGACCAGGTCAGGAAGCCGCAGCTCGTTGAAGTCGACCGGGTGGTCGAACGGGTTTAGCCCGACGGCCGGCATTGTCGCGCTGGCACGACGGTAGGCATCACGCAGCCACAACACGTGCGTGGCAACTTGGTTCACCAAGTGCCTGAGGCGATCCTGGACCTCGTCACAATTGGCCCGCTCGCGCTCCAGCCGGCTCCCCTGACGGCCTATCGTTTCTCCCGCTTTCTGCAGCAACGCCGCCGATGCCTCGAGCATCTTTGTGGTGGACGCCTGCCGCTTTTGAAGCTCCGTGAACTCCCGCACATAACGGAGGAGCATGGCACTCCTCTCCTCCTTGAGCTCACTGAGCTCCACGTCCTTGGCCCTGAGCTCCGCATCCTTGGCATGGAGCTCCTGTGTCAGGCGCCTCACCTCGGACTCCGTGATCTGCTGCGCCGCCATGGCACCAGTTAGAAGCAATGGGGAGAGGAAGCAAAGGGGGCGAAACGGCTGAAAGGCAATGCAATCTACGGGAAGGCGGAGGGAGCCAGCCGAGGAGCGAGGAATCTTTTGGTTTTCACCATGGTAAAACACCAGTCGACAACTTCTCACATCAGGGAGCAGTGGGTTTTTACAGGCGGAGTCATCATGACTAATTGCTACCGCGCCTGCTCCCGTCAATCATAAAATTTAAAATCCTGCCGCGCCTGCTCCCATCAATCAAAAAATTTAAAATCTTGCCGCGCCAAACACCAGAGCAATGCTGCGGTGGATATTTAAATTTACCTGCCGGCAAGTAGATAAAAAAAGGTTTGAAAAAACAAATGTGGCGGCGGCCTAGCTAATCGGTCGAACTAGCCCAACTAGCTAGCCACCGTGCTTCACTAATGTACTCGGCGGGAAAGGTGGTCTTTCGTGATTTGACGACTCATTTACTTGCTTCGGCACTACGACCGAGGAGGACCCAGAAAACGCGCGGTAGGGTGTCCCACGTCAGGAAGAATATATGCGTGCACCACCCGGGAGGACCCCGAAACCGTGCGGTAGGGTGTGCGACGTCTCGGCACGGAGGAAAAATGTGCGTGTAAAAATATACTGTATCAGACGTAGTACCTATGTTTCGACCTCGGGACCCAGCCAGTCGGTCGAAAACACCCCACTAGCCACACAGCTTCATCATGCAAACATGGCACAGTTAGCTCCGTCTCGACCAGCCGCAACATCTCTTGTTCTAGGCGATTCTTCTATTTTCCAAGCTTTTTTTAGTTGTAATAACACCACGGCAAGCTAGCGCCGCTCTTCGTGTGTGCCTGTGCAAAGGTTAGACGATGGAGAGAAGAGAGATTGAGATCGTAGACCTGGGACCACCCGTAAGTGAGACAACGGTCATGCACGTGTTGACGAGGCACTCCCTCTACTCTACTCAACGCAAGTACTGTATAAAATCAAGTTATGGGACAAATCCAACAACCGTTCGTTTTTTCAGGCTATCGACTTACGCTTTGTAGTCCAGGTTGCCAGTTCGAATCTCGTCTTTCAGATTTTGTTAGTTTTAGATCCAAATTTGATTAATGACAAGTGGGACCCCCGTGTGTTGTTCCGATATTTCAGTGTAGGATGTTTTTTTGAACAAACACTTTGCACGGTTTGACAAGTAACGACACGAGTTACACGTATTTTGCAAGTTTACAAACAAAAATGACAGCGGCATAGAATATCACATCCACCCCGCAGCTTAGATACTACGGTGATATGAGTTTTTACACCGTTGGAAGTGAGATCCAATGGATTGGGAGTAGTCTTTGTAATTATGCGCAATTTCCAAACTCTCCAAAGTTTTTTTTTTGCAAATAAAAAATTCAGGCCTCGTGTGTGCCGCTGCATCTTCGATCCAACGGCTCCCCGGTGCTAATATTAGGTGCTCCCCGTAGTTAATTACCCGCTATGGTGATATGAGCATCTAGGTCGTATGATTAGTGATCAGATGGCACATGCATAGTACTTGTACTTTCTGCGCATTTCCCAAACTCTATCAGTCGTATATTGCAAAAACATTCAAACATCCTACTGTGGGCTGTTAGATCTCAGTGAACTTGTATCACCATAGAATCTACGGTGCGGGAGCACCTCATACTCTCCCGTGCGAGAAAACATAAGGTGCTATCGCAGCTTCGATGCTACGGTGATACGAGCTTGGAGGTCGTTTGATCTGAGATCCAATGGCATCTGAGCAGTTTTTGTGCTTGTAAGCAGTGGCCGAACTCTTTTGGGGCTTTTCTGCAAAAAAAACATTCGAACCACCGAGGAGGTGTTGGGTCACAAATCCAACGCCTCCGAAGAGCTTGTATCACCAAAGCATCTAAGGTGTGGTGGCACATGATATTCTTACATACAGGAGAATATGATGTCCTCCTTCATCTTAGATGCTACGGTGATACAAGCTTCGAGGTCGTTGGATATGGGATCAAAGGGCATCTAAGTAGTTTTTGTACAAATTGTGTGCAATTCTCAAACTCATAAAGGTTTCCTGCAAAAACATTAAGACACATCATGTGAGCCGCTATATCTCAGATCTACAAGCTCCAAGCAACTCGTATCGGCATATAGCATGTAAGGTATGGGGGCACATGATATTCTCCCGGGGAGGAGGGGTGGGGGGTGCACAACCAATCGGTGGTTGGGAGGGTGGGAACAAATATAATCTAAACAACACTAAACAGAGCTCCACAGTTTATCTAAGGTCGAGGGGTTGACCCCCAACAATCATAGCTCCGCCTAAACACAACATTTGCATGTACTGTAGTACTAGACTTAATATTCATGTTTCAGTTTCATGTTCATTTTAAATATTGAACTGAGGACCATGGATGTCTTACATTTTACTCCCTTCATTCCTAAATATTAGTCTTTTTAGAGGCTTCAAATGGACCGGCACATACGGATGTATATAGACATATTTTAGAGTCTAGATTCACTCATTTTGCTCCGTATGTAGTCACTTGTTGAACTCTCTAAAAGACTAATATTTAGGAATAGAAGGAGTATTTTTGAACTCGCGTCATACATGCATGGGTTGGAAAAATAGATGCACTATACTTATTGGATTGTTGTCGTGTTCGTGCGTGCGTGTGTGTCTGTCTGTGTGTGTGTGTGTGTGGTCATATGCTTGATACATACTCCCTCCTTCCATCTATATAGGGCCTAATGCATTTTTTAAGACCGCCTTTGACTATTGACAAAATTAATAGTACATGACATGCACAATGTGAAAATTATATCATTGAAAGCTCCTTTCACACATGAATTTAACGGTGTGCTTTGTGTAAGTTGCATGTCATATATTATTGCTCTAATATTTGGTCATAGTTAGCCTCGAAAAACGCATTAGGCCCTATATAGATGGAAGGAGGGAGTACAAAGTTTTCTCACCTCCATATTGTTCATCTTTTAAATTTGAATTTTCATTGGAAAACTTACTAGGGATACCATGAAATGTGAAATCCACGTTGAGATCACTATATCACAAATTCACTCTAATTCAATGGCTCGTCATAAATCAATTACCATGTTGAGATTAGTATTTGCAAGAAAAATACGGGTATTGTAATACACATAGATTCGTTCGGCAATTTAAAAGGTTCCTTTCGTATTCTCAAATGGTAGGACCCAACGGCGTACCAGCCAGACCTTGGCTCGTGTTGATCCTAAAAAAACAGGCTCGTGTCCTTCAGTGGCGTGCGTGGTACGCACATTAGGCAACCCCAACCAGTCGAGCCTCAGTGTTTCAAGTCGCAATATCTGGCGGCCAGAATTCCAGCCCTAGGAAATTCCCCTCATGTCCCCGGTCCATAATGACTACCGATGAACAACAGAGGGATGCTTTAGTAACTAGACAACGTTACCTACCGTGCCGAGCACAGTTCAATTCCCTCGGTCGCCGCTCGTCAATGTCACCCGTCAACTGCATTGCCTAGTACTACTACTACACCAGGATGAGCACAGAATTGAGCCCGTTTGTTCGTGCCTAGTACTTTTTTTGTTCGTGCCTAGTACTTGAGTTAATATATCAGGCAATGCACTGGTACAGAGGGATTATCCTTTCCGGTTTATAGGGCTTATCTCAAAATTTTAGTTTTCCCATTTTATAAGTCTCAATTTGGTTGTTCCCCATCACATGTTCAGATTTGAAGGTGCAATAAATCATTACATGCAAGTATTAAGAGAAAATTGACCAATGCATGTACTTTATGCATGCATGCATTCGTAAACACAATTTTTGAGGAAAACAAGCGCATTAATTGAGTGGTTTTGCAAACTACAACAATTGTTCCACCACTCACCATCTATCTTGGATGGTGAGATTTTTGAATTGAGCCCTATAAACCGGGAAGGAGGTTTAACTAAGCAAAATGTTTGACCAAATCCTTTCTGAAGAAATACAACAGGACAGATGTACGGCTTGAAAATTTATTGCATGATGCAGGTTATGATATTGTTTCGAATCCTGGGTCTTAAATTTAAGAAAATCCAAAAGGGAGCATAAATTCTTGAAACTGAGCATGGTCACGTGATATGGCACAAATATTACTTCGTAAGTTTTTTCTTCAATTCGAGACAAGCTGCTTATGACAAGTTGCACAAATGAAGAGCCAAGGTATTTTGGAACAAAGACCTGTCACGTTTTTTTTGAGGGAAAAGACCTGTCACATTAAGGCGAACGCTTTCACTATTGAAACCGTGGGCGTTTATGTGCCGCCACGAGTCCCCGCTTCTCATCGGCACGTGTCGTCCCAACAAGCGTGTGAGTCGACGGAAGGCGTGCGAGCAGACCGCTGTGCAGACTCACCGGGAGGCGAGCCCTTTGACCAGGCTCCGTCGCCCACCGTCGTCCCAACTGCTCCCACTTTTAATGTCACCGGCGCCGCACTTTAAAATCAACCCCACACTAACCGGTAACGCTACAATCCTCTCTCTTCCTCTCTGATTCTCGTGTCGTCTACCTCCAACTAGCCTGACCTAAACGTACGCCATGCCGCATCATGATGGTCTGCCCTTAGTGTTCCAGTTTCATGAGGAAGACACCCAGCCGGAGTCTCAAGAACATAAGGCGCTTTGGGACGAGCTTGAACTGACCTTGCGGGAAGACGCCGCGCCTGTCCCCGCTCCCGTTCCGGCTCCCGTCGCCCCGACTGCGCCAGCACCCATCCCCGTGGCATTGATGGGCTGGGAGCCGCACATTGTCGCCAGCTTGATGCCACGGGGTTCCACGAGGTCCCCGCCGACTTTCACGCGCCCGTGCACCTGCCAGCGCATGCGCCTTCGCGTGCACTGACACGCACGCCCATGCCGGTGCCCGTGCACCTGCCAGTGCATGAGCCTGCGCGAGCACTAACGTGCGCGCCCGTGCCGGTGCCCATGCACACGAATGTCTCCGCCGCGCCGTTGACAGCGCCTGTCCCCGCGCGGGTGCCAGTGCCCCCCTTAGCGGCATGCATGGCCGCCGTCGACCGCTTCCTTGCCCCAACGCTAGTCGCCTCCCCCGCCAGTTGACTTGCTCCGAAGTCCAGAACATTTTGGCCTTCCTTGAAGCTAGGCCAACGTCCAGGAGTACGCCAACAACGGCGCAAGATGCCGCCGTCGCCGTCGGTCAGTGGCCCGACGACACACAAAGCACGATAGAGCAGCCGCTTCCCACCACGAGACGCCCCCGCCGCCGCGTAATCTAAATTTGCCATGAAAAACGTTCGGATTGCCATGCTTAAAATCCGAACGTTTATCATTTCCGTTTATTTTATATCAATTGTTGTATAATTTAAAGTCGGAGTCGGACTAAACGAAATGTATGGTTTGATCGATTGAATGTTCTGCTAGAGCCGTATCAAATTAAATATAAAACGTCATCAAGCCACATGTATTCCTTGTCATCCAACGACCTAGACTGCTTCAATGTCGAGCGCTCAACACGTTTAGCGTGCAGTTAATTTCATGCCAAAAATAGTGCTAATCACATGACAACACGCAAATAATATCCTAATATAGTTAATATCTTCATGCACTTAATATACTTCCAAATTAATGTGCATTGCACGTACACACTGACTAGTGCTGCTAGTACGTGAAACTGGTGTCGTGACTTGTGAGTTGTGAACGCGTCCAGATATGGTCAACGGCAACATCACCCGCGAGTTCTTCCTGTTTGCTCGTGCGTCTAAACGCAAAGGGGGAGGAGAGAGAGAGAGCACACATGGAACCCACCAATAAGTGAAGGCGAATAGTACTAAAAATAATATTACATGTTATCCATTAATTAGGCTGTGGTAATATAAAAACATTATGTGAACAAAGGGGGTACAACAAACATGCTATTCTACGTATGTTGCCTATTGACGTGCGGCTTGAAGGCCCGGTCGCATGTTCGATCCTCGTCCTTTATTTTTTAATTTGTATATGGGTCCAAATTTGTTTCATGACATGTGGGCCCCTTGGTGTGTAGTTTGTAGCACTTTAATTTGTGGGTCGAAATTTGTTCCATTCCAAGTGGACTATCGGTGTGTAGTTTTGTAGCTTATTTATAATAATTAAAGAGAACAATATAGTTTTTTCAATAATACCATGGTGCGACGTTGAAGGTGAGAAAGGACGTGCGAGAGAGCGATGACCGAGCCAGAGGGAAATCAACTAGGGGAGTTGCGTGGGTTGCAACGGTGTTTGGAGTAGTTGTGGGCCGAATGCTACAAAAATATAATCTAAACCGACCGGAGTAAATGCCTACACAAATTAATCCAAGGTTGGAGTGCCCCTCGCAATGTAAGTAGCTCCGGCTTTGCGAGGGATGGAGAGGTAGTAGCTTCAACGCGTGGAAAGATACGGTATGAGAAAGCGAGGTTAATCGAGAGACATATAGATAGAGAGACAAAGTGAGTGTGGTCCGACATTCATTGAACAAATATATATGCTCCGGAGAGATATTGTCCGATTGATCTTTTGGTAAGGGTGAGGGCTGTAAGATAGAGCTTGAGAGATGATCCAGTCACAGGCGTGTAGATATATTTTGTGTGTGGGAGGAAGCAAGGTCAACCGATCACATAGGGTCGCCGTGCGATCGAAAGAGTGAGATGGGTTGGAGAGAGTGACCTAGATAGACGATGTGCGTGAGAGAGTATACAATGTGAATAGGTCGAATTGGGCTCAAACATGGTGATATATCGTTTTTGTCCGAGAAAGAGCGAGGTAAATCGAGACATACACACACACACACACACACACACACAGAGAGAGAGAGAGAGAGAGAGAGAGAGAGAGAGAGAGATTGAGTGAGCGTGGCCCACCATGAGGTCGAAAGAGTGGCTGCGGCTTGGATGGACTGACCTGGATAGACAATCCGCGTGAGAGAGTATAGAGTGTGTCGATCGAGGCCCGAATAGGGAGATATATCATTTGTGTGTGAAATAAAACGAGGTTAAATGAGACTCAGATAAAGAGAGTGAGATTGAGAGAGTGTGGCCCGCCGTGCGGAAGAAAGAGTGAGACAGTCTCGAGGGAGTGACCCAGATATACAACGTGCGTTCGTGCGCACGAGAGGTGGGGGGGGCTAGATAGGCAATGCATGTATTTAGCGCGAGAGGGTGAGAGGGAGAGGGCGGAGAGAGAGAGAGAGAGCTCGGCATGGGGTGCAATGGCGGGTGTGTGAGGTAAATACATTTGGTAACAGGAGTGGAAAAAGGGGTTGTGTAGTTGAGAGACTTAGAGATCGAAACATGGAGAGAAAGAATGAATGTGTGTTGGAAACCGATAGCTTGCTAAGGTGGTTAGGAGAGGAAGATTGACCGATACAGGAAGTATGTAGCGTTTGTGCGCGGGGGGAGGGGGGGGACTAAAAACAACCTTTGAATGTACATAGTACGAGACTTAATATCGATGTTTCAATTCGGTGTACATTGTAAGATTTGAACCAAGGACCAGGCATACGGGTAATTATTTCGAATTCGTGCCATACTAAGTTTCGAAAAGTTGACATTGGCTCAATTTGTTGTGCTATTTTGTAGGTCATATGTTTGAATCCATCCAAAAGTTTTCTCACTACCATGGTGTTCATCATATACATATGAATTTGTATTAAAAAAGTAGCGTGGATACAGTGAAATGCGAAATCCATGTTAGAATTGGAGATTGCTACGTGACACACATTCTAATTCAAATAACTAACTATGTGACACACACTCTAATTCAAATAACTAATTATGTGACACACTCTAATCCACGTTAGCGTGGGTACCGTTTCGATTTTTTTTCAAATAACTCCTCATTAATTAATTTATAGTACTCCCTATGTTCACTTTTATAAGACCTTGAAGACATTTCAGACAATGTGCAAAACAGTTCATTTTAAGTTGTCTGAAATGACTTACAAAAGTGAACAGATGGAGTATCTCGTTTCGAATGACTAATTATTGCAAGGAAAACACGGGCATGGTAATACATACAGATTCGTTTGCAAATGAAAGAAGATTCGTTTGCATTCTCAAATGTAGGCGCACCAGGCAGACCAGGGTTGTGTCGGGGTAGACGCTGCTTTGGTGCCTTAAAGGCAACAACCCTTGGGTGACTGACATGTGGGCCAGCCACCTATTGGGCCCACATGTCATGGGCACAAAGGCAGGTGCCTTAAGGCACCGAAGCGAGTCCTGTCGGGGTGGTCGCGTGTGTCGGACGGACGCGTAGCACCCAGCCACCCACCCCCCTCCCCCCCCCCCAAAAAAAGGACGACAACAATATAAGTTCACGCTTCCACATTTCGGATT
>NC_041383.1:411980915-412062264 GCF_002162155.2 Triticum dicoccoides
ACATTTCGGATTGAAATATCTGGCGGCCCCAATTCCAGCCCTGCAAAATCTCTCTTCTCCACCGTCCCCTTCCGCGCCCAGATTGCTCAAATCCCTAATTCACCACCATCCCTCGAATCGCCCCTCGTCTTGTCTCTTTCCCCACTGTTCCCCACCACTGTGCCGGACGACGACGACGAAGACGATGGTCGCGCTTCACCACCGCACCGGAGCTACCTCATCTACGCCCTCATCCGCCGCACCGGGTGGTCCACCGACAACGTCGGCCGCCGCAACCGACGTGCCTCACAGACACCGAGTTCCACCGCATCAGGTGCGCTTCACCGACGCCGTCTCCCAGCTCACCGGGGCTACTTCACCGAGCACATCGTCGCACCTCCGCCCCCCGAGGTCGTTGGGGATTCACCAACGGTCTCGTCCACCGCATCGTAGCGCTCCGCTGCCACTCAAGATCTACATCCGTGCGCGGCCAGCCAACGCCAGCGCATCACCCTCAACGGCTCTGAAATGACCCGCACTCTAGCTAGGCGAGCATGCCCAAACGCCGGCCCGAACTAGGTATCGACACATCACTCCCTTGTGCACTGTTCCGACGATGTTTGGATATCCTTTCACTGCTCTCTTAGCTTACACGCCTATGCAACTCTGACTTTAACTCTTATTTCTTCTGGAGATATCATCTGAAACAAGCAAATCCATTTTTTAGCGAAGCATGACGGGGCTACGGATCTGGTACACATCCTGCACACCCATATAACCTTGTAAGTATCTATCCTCCGGTACAACATCAAGGTCGATTCCTCTTATTTGATCAACCATTCTCCGTGTCAAAAATGCAGAGGGGGATGCAAGGAGCACAAGGCCTGCACATCCAAGCAAGTGGTAACATGGACTTGTACATGGAACATCCCAAGCGCAAGCAGAGCTGCAGCGAGCCTGTACAACGAGCTACCGTAAGTCCCTGCATTTCATTTAATTCGTATTGGCATTCGTGTATGATTTGTGTGCAGTGGCTGATACACGAATTCAAGTTACCAGGGGCGAACATTTAACTTAAAAAATACGAAGGCACTTGCACTCCGGAAATCAACATAACTTGAGAAATGTGAAGCTACATGCACTTTGAAAACCAGATAATGATCCAAAGTAGTTCAGATTATAAACACTAAATGATGCAAGCACCAAAAAACACAAAATGCAACATGGTGTACAAGGACTACAAACATGGTCTGTACCTGCCTGAATTATTCGTTCTCTGGCTGAAAATATCGAAGTGTAATTGCACATATAACCAGTGCGCAAACTGCATATCAATATATCTATCCTGCACAAGTATGCCAATAGTTTCAAACAACAGATTAGAAAAGTATTTATGCTATGTTGTCATGATACGGGGACTTTCTGGTAGATGGCCTCGACGTTTGCTCAAGCTATGAAAATGCACTATAATTTGCTTGTCATCAATGCCTGCAAATCTCTGTCTCTCTCAACATAGTAGATCATCATTAGACACTAAATCCTTCAATGAGCTTGCAAAATGCTTGCATTAGATCCCTCATTAGACACTATATGTTCATCACAAGGAGCATGTAAAATGTTTGCATCAAATCCTTCCTTAGCAGTCTGTTCATTAGACACTTCAGGCTCAAGAACAACATGAGCTTGTATGTTTGCACCGGAAACTTGATTAGATACATCAGATTCAGTCAGTTCAGTATTGATTCGGGGAGTTATAAAATAAGTAGAAATTGGTTTCATTTTCTCATAGATTCCCTACATACAAGCAGTTTTACAACACCGCCAGGTTTAACTATTGGCCAGAAATTGAAGAGTTAAATTAGATATAATCAGGGATGTGATGTACCTGCTCGTTGCGCATGCTACTCTTGCAAGCTGCGACTGTCCGTTTGCGCAAGCTCGATGCCATGCCCATGCTGCCGCCGCTGCCTCCCACGCAGGCTACACCCAGGGTTGGATCTTCATCTTCTTGTCCTTCCGTTCGCTTGAAGCCCGGCGACCGCCATCCAACGAGGGCGCGAGGAAGTGCTGTGTCAGTCTATCCAGCGGCGGCTAGGTTAGGAGCGAACCAGACTGGAGGCTGGAACGAATGAATTGGGATTTTTCCTGCTGTCGATCGATATGGGAGGCGCTCGTTTGGGCCGCGAGCCTGCTATAGGGCCTGCCTTGCACTTATGTTATTGGCCCATCCAAATTGAAACATTTTTCTTCATTTTTTACATTGCCTGCTCGTGTGTTGGGACGAACAAAACTAGCATGGACCAACCTGGATGACTCAAACTAGGTGCACACTTTCCAGCCACCTGAGGCAGCCGCCCATACCAGCCCCTATGGTGGCGGCGCCCCTTTTTGTGTGTATGATTGGATAGTGAAAAATATTCCAGTGGCGCTTTTGATTTACCCACAGAATGGTTGAATTGCTTGTTTCTATGAACTGAGTTCGCCAATAATGTGAAGGATGCCAGTCTTTTCATCCTATTGTAGATTGCTTAGATCTCGATATGCCAAAAGTAATCGCATGAAATATACAGTAAAAGCCAGTGTGATGTGTTTGGCTACAACTAGTCTGACTACACATCCTCATATAACATATCAAGGACGCACCATCTTACCAGATTAATCATTCGACTTACCCATGCAGTGTGGGAAGAAAGAAGTATTGGGACTGCGTATCCAAGAAATTGATGCCATGGACTCCTTTGTACAACCTTGTAAGTGAAAAAGAAGTTGCAGTGTGCCTGTACAAAGAACTAGCGTAAGTTCAGTTACCTGCTTCTCAGAATTTTAGTTAGCCACTTATTGCAAAATTGTTCAATTACGTTGCTTGGCTTAATTTAGTTTGCTACTGATTACATAATGGCACAGCCTGTTAATCATATTGTAGACTGCGCCTATCTATGTGTTTGATACTTACTGTTAAGAATTACCTGTTTGCCTTAACTTAAATATCTATTTGTTTTTTAACTTCTTTGCTGCTACAACAGCGGGTTACAATGATGTTAATAACTACTCCCTCCGTCCCATAATATAGGACGTTTTTTGACACTGGCATAGTGTTAAAAAATGTCTTACATTATGGGACAGAGGGAGTACTTTTCAGCATTCAATTGAAACTCTTTAATTCCTTGTTTGTTTAACTGGTTTGCTGTTCTAACTCCCAGTTGAGATGTTTTGCTAACTTCAACTTTTCTGAATCCAATCGGAACTTTAATGGCAAAACAGGTTAGCCCCAGATCAAAGAGCAAGGTCCCCATGGACGTTGCATCATCCCACAGCAGTGGCACCGGCCCAATCGTGCATTATGAATTGCCAACTACTGATGCTCTAGAGGCTAAACTAGTGGTAGAAAGAGATTCTGCTTCTGCACTTAGAGATGAAGTTGACATGTTGAAGAAGCAAATAGCACAATCACAAGCAGTACTCAAGACAACCATTAAATATTTGGTGGATTTCAAAACGAAGCAAGCTGAGACTGACCAGATTGTTAAGGTCCTGAAGGAAAAAAGGAAATTAAATTCCTACTTGGTAAATAATAGGTGAAATGTTCTTTCCATAGTTGAATAACCTTTGTGTTGTTTGTTCATGTCATCAATCAAACCATTTGTTTTAGAGATCATGTAATAATTTTTTTTGTTTTTGGTTTGTAATTTTATTTGAGCACAAGTCTGTATTAATTGATAAGACTCGGAGACATTTCATTTGGATTGTTGTGCCAGACCTACAAATATGCCAATCGGGCTGAATGCGCATTCAGCAATAGTAGTAGTATAGATGGACCGTGGCACGCATCGGAAAGGGCCAAGATGCTGGCTAAAAAAAGGATGCTGTTGTAGCCAAAAAAAAGTACAGCGGCCTGCCTTATGTATGTTAGTTGATATTATTGATCCATATACTCTTTAAGTGTTTATACGTCTGTTAGTTCTGTACATTCTTGGTTGATTGACTCGGAGTACACATTATGTTGCGTGTGACATTTGAGTTGGACATGAAGTGTTCCAAATATTCGAATTCACCTTAAACTGGATACTAGTTTCTGAATTTGAGTATCGGCATTTGTAAACCATATTCATATATGACAGTGGAATACATCTTTGTTGTCCTTTTGAAGATATATAAAAGCACATAGAATGATTTATAAAGATTCATATAGGAATACAAAATGGATTCGAATTTAGTTGCCAGGGTAAACGTGGATGCTTATTGTCCCAAAATTTGAAAGAAGCTGCAAAATGTCCACTCCCACGTCGGCTGCCCGACGCCAAGTGTTTGGGAGATGGAAATTACTAGGTTAGTAACTTCAATTAGACGTGACACGACCGCCTCTGAGCCCATTCCGACACGGTGGGCGTCAAACATGGGCGGCAAAACACATTTGATTCAAGCTCGTCCGAAAGACCTCTGTTTCTCCCTCCATTCTCCATTCATACACGATGGGCGGCAAAACAAACTCGACTCGGCCGAAATCGATGTAGGCAAATATTTTCAATAGGGGCAGGTTTGTAACTTCACTCAGACGTGACACAACCGCCCTACCTGTCAGTCCAGTTCATACACCGTGGGCGCCAACCATGGGCGCCAACCACCCTCTCCTTGCCCGAAATCGCTCTAGGCAAATATTGGCGAGATGCGAGATTACCGTCCTATCCCCAACCGACGAGACGTCAAAATTTTTAAACGGGGGCTAAGTTCGTAACTTTCCCATATTTCAGACAAGCGCGTCCCAAAAACATGGTTCCCCGTACCTCTCCCTCCATTTTCCCATTCATACACCGTCCGCGCTAGAACACCCCATCCCCACACCAGCCTCCGTCCGCCACCCCATCCATCGCCGTCGTCCTCCACCTCATCCATCGCCACCGTCCTCCACCATGCAGGAGCGCCTACCAAGACCGCGTCGTCCACTGCTAGAGATGGACGTTTCTCATCCACGGCGACTGACCAATAGCCTTGCATCGCGTCCTCTCGCTTCATCGGCGTCGTCGTCCTCTTTGCCGGGGCCGCTCACACGACCTTCTCTTCCACCACTACGGGACTTATCCCCCGATGCACCCATCTACCATCGCAGATCTGCTTCAATGCCACCGATAGCCATCGCACCCCCGATGCCTACACGGTGCCGCAAGAGAGGTGGTACTTCATATCTCCTCAACTTTTTGATCTCAACCAGAAAATAGATCTTAACTTGGTTACTCTACTTTCTTTTCAGCTCTTAGAATTTAGTTCTTAGTTCGAAGCAAACAATGGATGCTAAATATCATTTCTCTGGTTTGCAGCTTCAAATCTACCATGGCACAGCCATAATACGGTTTGATTGATCATGCTTAGGGTTTAATTGATCATGTTGGTTCCGTGGTGGTTTCTTTAATAGAAATTGGAGGGAAAACCCTCTTTTGCTAAAAATATATGCTTAGAGTTTCCCCCTTTAATGATCACTATACGATCAGAATACGTGCTTCGTGTCATAATAACACTGCTCTATGCATCAAGCTAAACAAGCTTAGATGTCCAAATACGAATCTGATATTATTAAAATAGAGTTGTTTAATTGGTCAGCTAAATGTTCCTAAATTAGTTTCGAAAATGCATGTTCGCCGCTCGGGTGTGTATCTCTACAGGGTGCCCACGGTGGGCCGGCCCACCCTGGGATTTTGGGTCGTCCCAGGCCCTGATTCCCCTCTGTTCTGCTGCGCGCTTCCGATCTCTACTCACCCCCAGCCGCCTGCCTCGCCGGTGACTTGCCGTCCCCGGACGGCATGACTCTAGGAGGAGACGCCAGACTAACAGGAGGCCAGGAGCCGCTCGCCCAACAGCGTCACCGCTGCCCGGGCACGCCGCCGTGCCTACCTTCCCAGTCCGTTCAGGGCTCAGGCGTGCAACACCCACCAAGCCAATCCGATTTATCCTGAGATACGTCCTCAACACTCAGCAGCCACTCCTCATCACCCATTTTCTAATTGATTCATTACTCATTAGGCAGGACTGTCATTAGGGTTTATTGTGTGCTCAGTGCTACCTACACTTAATGGTTCAGATGTATTTCGGTAATCTTTAGTACCTCTAAAGTTCACAGGGTTTTCAAAATTCCGGCCCTCGGAACAGAAACTAGTCATTTTGGATTGTTGGTCGTAGTGACATTGACCCAGATTACTACTGCAAGCCAGGTTTGTTGACAATTTTACTTTTCTTTCTTACTCATTCGATATAATATCCAATTATTCATGTCGATTAGTTGCAAACAATAAATGCTAGACAAACTTCTTCATTCAGATTTTGGACCGTCTCTTACTGCAGTTACAATTCTGCATACTTGTCCTAATAAGCTCATAAGTAAATGATTGATTCACTACATCTATGCTTGCCTTGTCATATTTATTGTCAATATTCTTTTAGGGTGGACCACCCTGTTTCTAAATACTGGAACCGTAGACCTGAGTGAATAGTATTTCTCTATGTGATATCTTCCATCATGTGTGGGTAACGAACACTTCATTGTATAGATAGAAAGAAAGTGTCATTTCCAGCTTTTACATAGGTTTCGATCTTTTACATGGAATACAATATGCCTACTTGCTTTGTGTCGCACTACCAACACTCCACCCTTGAAGCTAAACATTACGCCACTCATAATTGCTTAGTTTATTTGTTCAAATACGAATTTCATATGATTCTAATGTTCCTACTTCAGTTTTGAAATGTGTGCCTGCCTGTTATAGAGACATAAGGGGTTTGTATTTCTGTGTGTGGTCTGGTCAGTACGGTTGGGGAGGTGAACTTTGCATATGCAGGGGTTTATAGGGAGACACTCTCCGAGTTGAATCCGCAATGCATTCCATAGATAATCTGACTACTTTTTATGTTTTCATGAATCTCAGATTCTGAACAGCATCATAATGATTATGAGCTTGCACGCATGAAAAGAATAAAGTAGAACAATGCCATGGCTGTCAAACTTGGCATTAAGGGACTGAAATCAAGTCTGGATGCAATGCAATGCAAACCCTCTCCACCTACAGATTCATGCTCGGAATATGATCCTAACAGTGATTCTAAGCTAGAGGGAGACCTAAGTCAATGTATCTCCCTAGTGGAGGAGTCAGAGGAAGATGCCCTATCTTATTCACCCATCAAGGTACTTGCTCTAACTTTCCAAGGTTACATTTCTCGCACATATCTTGCAACTGATGCTTTGCATTGCTTCTACTTTGTAGAACTGCCATTAGCTTAGTTTACACATCGTGTATGTGAATACGCCCTGCCTATCCATTTTCAGTACATATTCCATCTGTCATCATACCATATTTATCCATTCAAATGATGTTCTTGTGTATCAGACATTCAAAAGGAAGAGGGCGATTGCTGATCGTGGAGGAGCACAAGCAAAGTATTTGGAAAAGGTAGTGGCACCTAATAAATCAAATAGCCCATTAGGTGTAGTTGCAATATCACCTGACCCACAAAATACCCCAACTCTAGCAGACTCTAGCCCTACTACACTGGTCATTTCTGATGCCCCAACTTAGCAGACCCCAACTGCAGCAAACAATATCATTATGCCAGTTGACATAGCACCAGCTGTACGACGCAAAACCCCCATTCCAGCAAAGAGTACACCAAATCCAGTTGCCAAATCCCTTTTCGAACCAGAGAGAGCCCCAATTGCAGCAAATAGGACCCCTGTTCCATTTCTTCCCAGTTTAGAAGATGAAGCTTATGTTGTTGTCAGGAACTTTGTGCGCATCTTTCCTTCATGGAAAGATTATACCGCACACACAGAACAATTTCTAGTCTTCCTCTGCAACTTACGCATAAGTAATGTACTAATGTTATTCATGGTCATTACTGCATATGTTTCTGCTGACAGAAGACACAAGATTTCATTCTTTTAAATAGGCGAGGAGCAAACTGGATTATGATGACGAGCAAGAGTTAGTTGCGCTTTTCAAGCACTCGTTGATGAAGTATCGTTCCTACCTGAGGCAAGCGCACTTCGATGGCAAGCCTCTGAACGAAATTTCTGTAAAGTCTCTAGTGCTACATTTATCCAACGGTGACTGGAATAATCTTGTTACACATTGGTCTTGGCTGCAGCGTAAGGTACTGTCTATGATATCACATCACAATTTGAACTACATTTCTGCATTTGCCTTAATGTCTCACTTGTACGAAAACTGTTAGCAGAAGAACATTCGTTCTCAAGGGACCACAGAATCTCGCAACTATACTGCACACTGCATTGCTCTCGTGAGTACCTCTTGCCTTGTATGACCATACTTACTTTCATAGCTGTTTGATTATGTAGCATCACTGCACATGTTAGCCTCGTAATCGCCCATTTGGTGGACATTATAAGATCCATATGGACTCTTACACAAATTTAGAATCAACCCAATGCTTTTGAAGAGGTTTAGCTCTGCAGTCCTCTTGTAAGGACTGGACGTGGTCTATCACTGTACTTACATTAACAGCTACTCCCTCTGTCCCATAATATAAGAACGTTTTGTATAGTACACCAGTGTTCAAAACACTCTTGTATTATGGGAAGAGGGATTGGTTCATTTTGTAGCATTCTGCATCTGATCTCCCTCGCCCACCATTTACTAAAAAAGATCAGATCTATATTTAGTCTTACCAACAAGTAGAATACACAGACAATGCCAGTGCAGAAGTGTAGCCCATTGCTCTTGTCAGTACATTTTGTCCTGTGATGCTTGTACTTCCAGGGATTGGTAGTTGATTATGTAGCATCAATCTGCATCTTATCTTCATTATCCTCTATCCCTTCCAGTGTTATCATATCTATAATTACTCTCTACAAAATGTAGAGTACAGGAAATGCTTATGAAGAAGATTCTGTGCTGAAATTCTTGAGTTATCCTTCCCTTGACATGGAGAAGGGCATTATAAAGCCGGTGTTAATTGTTAATGTAAGTCAGTCCTTCTAAAGCCTTTATCCTCAACTGCTGTTTAATTTGCTCATACTCCCTATCGTTTATTGTTGTTTAGTTTGCTGTTTCTACCAAAAAGCATGTTCGTAAGAACCGTAAGTTCTAAGTTTTACTTGTAAAACCAAATTTCTTATTCATACCATGCACATTACTTAATACTCCCTATATGTATGCTTGGTTTTGTGGATCTATAATCCAGTGTGTGGTGAAGCAGCCCACGTTTGCACCTTGTCATCTCCTGTTTTATCTTACTGATGTGGTTGATGATATGAACAACATGCCATGCACATTATCCAAAATAGATACAATGATTTTCTTTGCCCTTCATCTATGCTTGTTATGTTGACATGGTAATCCAGTAGTGTGGTGAAGCTCCCCGCATTATGAACAATGCCAAATTATGCTATTGATATTTTAAACTTACTCTTTATTTTCTAATTTGAAATTGGATAGAATTGAGAGAACAGTTATCATCTTTGTTTATACACGTGCAAAACCTGTCATCTCTCTGCTTTGTTTCAGGGTGATATGCCTGATGGCATGCACAAGTCTGCTGAAGGCTGTGAGACAAACCCAACATATATTGTAGCAAAGAAGGCAAAACATCTTGAAGATACCGAGACAACCCCAAAGTCTTGTCTTGATGCAGTGTTCAAGTTACTTGAGACTAACATTCAGACAAGCTCACAGAATTCGTTGTCTGAGTCAGTTCGACTTCTTCAGTCCCAAGTTCTAGCAGAAAGGCATTCTGCAACTCAACTTCGACTTGAAGTCCTATCTCTAAGAAAGATTGCGGAGAACGCCAATGAGAACCTCATCGCTAAACAGATACACCTGGAAGCTATGACCGACATGCTAGGCTGGTCTCACAGCCTTGCGCAGCAATTCCCCCGCAAGGCTAACCTTTCTTGAACTGTCTTGGAAGTGGTCTCGGTTCAGTATTATTTTGTTACGCTGCAATGGTGCCCAGTTTTTGTAATCTGCTTCTTCGTTGCGCTTTATGATCACTAGTGGCGAACTTCGATGCCTAGTGGATGTAATATACCTTAAATCCTTTATTGTATAGTGTAGGTTTATTCTTAGTTACTATGTCGTAATTTCTTTATTGTGTAGAGTAGGTTTGTTCTTAATTCCTACTAGTTACTGCCATCATTCGCTATCTAAAAAAAATCAGATGTAGTCGACCGGGCCGAAACATACGATAACGGGCTAGGTTTTTAGCGGGCCACAATTGGGCCGGCCTGCGTCTTTCTTGGGCCCGAAGGATTGGGGCCTTCACACATTGCACCAGGCCCAAACTTACACCAGCCTATATTTTAGTTGGGCCTTTTGTCGACCCAGCGCTTAGTTCGGCCCAGGTAGCATTGGGCCATTAACAGGCTGAATATTCTACTGACCTGTTACGGCCGAGATGAAACCACGGGCCTTTAGCAGGCCAAAATGCATGTTGGGCCTCAGTTTTCACTAGTCGTCGACGGGCCTTCAGCAGGCCGAAATGTAGACCGGGCCGTTATGGGCCCAGTTAGCTCACGGGCCATTAGCAGGCCGAAACATATCTCGGGCCTTAGTTGGCCCACTGATATCATGGGCCTTTAAGAGGCGAAAGCTTAGTACAGGCATCAATGGGCCAAATTACGTGATAGGCCTTTAACAAGCCCAAAGTCACATTGGGCTTAACTGTTTCCACCTTTAGCACGGGCCGTTAGTGGGCCCGATGTCCCGTCGGACCATATATGGCCCATGGGCAGCACGGGCCATTCCCAGGCCGAAAGTCACACTGGGCTGAAATGGGCCCATGTCTTTATCAGGCCTCTAACAAGTCGAAAGTCACTGGGCTATAGTTGGGCCCGAATATTCGGCGAACAATTAACGGGCCAGATCTGGCTTCGGGCCGCAAATGGGCCCAAATATTGGGCGAATAATTAACGGGCCAGATCTGGCTTCGGGCCATAAAGGGCCCAAATATTGGGCGGAGAATTAATGGGCCAGATCTGGTTTCGGGCTGTAAATGGGCCTTTATTAAGCAGACCGTTATTGGGCTGGCCCACTAGTACCTGATTAAGTTCTACGGGCCTTTGACTGGGCCGGCCTTTTTAACCTATATGGGCCTCTGTTGGGCCCAGCCACGTGTCAACGTACCATAGGCATGTCTCCTCCAATGGACGGGCGACATCTGGCCCACTGACGAGCTGACAAGTGTTCCCTTCGGCCAATCAGAATTTTACAAGTGGAAATTTCCCATTGGTCGGGGTTGTTAACGGGTTATCGGATCCAAAACCCGACCCGATAGCTTAACGGCATTCCGTTACGGTGGATGCCACGTGTCGGTCACCCTTGACGAAAGCACTTCTGTGACGCATGATTTATCGCATGGAAGTGGACGCTTCCGTGATGATAATTTTGGTAATGTCATGGAACACTTTTACGACAGCACATGTATGACTATCTTGATTATGTCATAAATTTGTCATGGATGTACATGCATGACAAAAAACGCGACCTACTGTGACAAACATGTATCATCACGGAAGTGTATCTTTTTGTAGTGTAAGGTCCGTACTTTCACTAGTGCAATCTCTCAACAATGCTAATATAATTGGATCATATAACCATCCCTCAACATGCGATGAAGAATCACTCCAAAGTTCTTATCTAGCGGAGAACATAAGAAGAAATTGTTTGTAGGGTACGAAACAACCTCAAAGTTATCCTTTCCGGTCGATCTATCCAAGATTTCATACTAAAATAACACAAAGTTATCCCTTCCGATCGATCTATCTAAGAGTTTGTATTAAAATAACACCATATGATACACATCAACCAACTCTAATGTCACCTAGATACTCCAGTGTCATCGTGAGTATTCGTGAGTTGGTTATATGATATGCATCAAACAATTTCAGATTCATAATACTCAATCCAACACAAAGAACCTCAAAGAGTGCCCCAAGATTTCTACCAGAGAAACAAGGACGAGAACGTGCATCAACCCCTATGCATAGATTACCCCAATGTCACCTCAGGAATCCGTGAGTTGAGTGCCAAAACACATATTAAGTGAATTAATATGATACCCCATTGTCACCATGGGTATTCATAGCAAGACATACATCAAGTGCTCTCAAATCCATAAAAGTATTCAATCCGATAACAACGAAGTTTCAAAGGGAAAACTCAATTCACCACAAAAAGATAGAGAGGGAGAAACACCATATGATCCAACTATATTAACAAAGCTCGTGATACATCAAGATCAGGCCAAATCAAGAACACGAGAGAGAGAGAGAGAGAGAGATTAAACACATAGCTACTGGTACAAACCCTCAACCCTGAGGGTGGACTACTCCCTCCTCATCATGGTGGCTGCCGGGATGATGAAGATGGCCACCAGTGATATTTTCCCCCTCCGGCAAGGTGCCGAAACAGGGTCCAGATTGGTTTTTCGTGGCTATAGAGGCTTGCAGCGGCGGAACTTCTGATCTAGGGTTATTTTTGGGGGTTTCTGTATTTTTAGGATTTTTGGTGTCGGTTTCACACTGAGATGGGACACAAGGGGCCCACCACCCACCAGCACACGCGCAAGGCCCCTGGCACGCCCTGGTGGGTGGTGGCCACCTCCTTCACCTCCCGCCCCGACAAAGCTTCTAGTGCCTCTTTTGTTCCAAAAATAATCGTCAAAAAGTTTCAGCTCATTTGGAGAACTTCCATTTCTGCACAAAAAACACCACTGTCGATACAATGAACACTCATGATCGTTGCCCAGACTTACACATAGGCATGCTGGCACCGCATGCCCAACACCAACATACAAAGCAAGGCCAAGGCCAGAGAAGCCACTCTTCGTGAGATCAAGGAGCGCATTAAGAACATCAAAGACAGCAAGATACCATTGTGAGAAGGCCTCCCTTGTCGAGAAGGAGAGCTCAGCTAGGTCGAGGCTGCCCCGAAAGAAAATTCAAGATCTCCCCGCTAGGCTTGCTGGGGTTCGCCAAGACCAAGATCCCCGCCAAGATGCCACCGCTCCACCGCTCCACCGCACGATGACACAAGTCACTTATCGGTGAGGTGTTGAGCCCCCAAGTGATTAAGTGGCTTCCACTAAGCACGTGGCAGCCCATTGGAAGACAAGTTTTACCCCAGTGACACCCGTCCAGTAGCGTGTCAAGCAAATAAGAAAAAGGCGATTAAGCGTCACGACAGGCTTGCCGGGCTTCCCCCTTAGCATGACTCCTAGCAGTGCATTTAATGCACTTTGTCCTAACTGCCAGAGTTAGGTATGATAGCACTGTTAGCTATCTAGTCATTAGATAAAGACTGTTTTGCCATTGTGGTTACCCCTTGAACTATAAAAGGAGGGCCAAGGCAACCTAGCAAAGGATTCGGACCCCCACATACTTGTACACACGTAGCCAACTTGCCAGGTTTGAGCGCCGCGTGTTCATCGTGTTCCTCCATCCAATCCACCAACGCAGGAGTAGGGTTTTACGCTTCACATCGGCCCGAACCTGGGTAAAAAAACCAGTGTCACCATCGTCGTGTTGCATCATGGCTTCTGCTCTTTGTGCAACGTGATCTCCCCCTTGCCGAACCACAAAGGGGCCGATGGCCCCATAGGTGATCATGTTCTCCCACGACATCTTTAGCATGCTAGGTAGGGGGAATTGCTTGCAAGAACCTGAAGTTGTGAACAACGCATCGAGCTCCATCATCATCTTCATCGTCATCTTCTCCGTCCATGGCACACAAAAAGAAACCCGATGCGGCCGCGCACCCTTCCACTTCGAAGGCTCCCTCGCACGTAGCCGCGGACACAGTGGACACTGCGGTGGCGTTCGGAGAGGCGGGTGCCACGGGAGACACGACGGTGTAGGTGGCGCTGTTGATGTGTCCCCCATGGCCGAAACTAGGGAAGGAGCCGCCAAAGATGGGAAACATCAACAACATCTCGATGGCCATAACCTGCAAGCTGCGGGTGGAGGGAACGCTTAGTCTCAACCTCCCCTCCATGCTAGCGGGCACAACCGCAGCAACGACGCCCGCTCAGGTGCAAGTCGAGGCCCTGTGGCAGTGCCTTCCACAGGTGTAGCTAGTGGGCGCGCACCTCGTCCAGAGCAAGAAGGGCGGAACGGAGCGCTGAACGGGGTCGCCAACCCCCAAACGTAGCCCACTCATTATCAGACTGCCTTGGTGACTGGCCCACAATGGCAAGATCGCAGTGACACTCCTGCTAGTCCTACCAGTAGTCGAGCGACATTGCGATCCGCCTCGTCAGCCATACCAAGCACAACTACGGAAGCAATGACATGAGCCCAACTCTTGTTGAGATTCCCTCCGACGACTGATTAGATGGATGAGTGGAGGGCCACCATCCAGAGTTTGATCAGCTTCGCTGAAGCTGGGAGATCACTGTAGGCAGAGCCTTCACAATACCCACAAATGAAAGTGGCAGCCCAGGCTGATGGCCGTGTCGGGGGGGGGACACTAATGGTGCAGTCCCCTCCGCGGTAGCAGACCCAGATGCAGCCGTAGAAAGAGCAGAGGATCAACGAGCCCAACGAGACATCGATGGCCTCGTTTGGCCCACGAGCCCAACGAGATCAACGACGAGTCTTAGAAGATCGATGGCGGGAAGATGCGCGCATCACTATAGAGTGTTGCCGGGAAACACACCATGAATCAGATAGGCGCAATGGCCCAGTTGTTGACGAGCCCATGCCTAGTGATGATGGGTACTTGCCTTACGAGGTCGGGTGCCCTGCCTTCACTCGTGAGCTGCGGCAAATCCGTTGGCCATCTGCCTGAGTCCTCAAGCCAGAACTGTCAGAAAAATATGATGGAAAGCTGAACCCGGTAGAGTTCTTGAGCATTTACACAATTGTTGTTCAAGCCGCCAGGGGCAGGGACGAGAAAGTGTTCGTCAACTACTTCCCTCTGGCGATCAAGCCAAATGTGAGGTCATGGCTAATGCACCTGCTGGAGAACTCCATTTCATCATGGGCTGACTTGTGTAATGAATTTGGTGGCGCCTTCACGGGCGGCCATCAAGAACCTGGGAGGCCCAGTGACTTACAAGTTCTTCCACAGAAGGAGGAGGAGATCTTGCGGAAGTATATGCAGAGGTTCAGTCGAGTGCACCGCAACATCCCAGAGATACACCCAGCAGCTGTGATTGCCGCGTTCCATTCGAACGTGGTTAATAGAAGGATTCATTCCAAAATGAACATCCTGGATTAGGGGGTCCTCAGACAGCCGGACTATATACTTTGGCTGGACTGTTGGACTATGAAGATACAAGATTGAAGACTTCGTCCCGTGTCCGGGTGGGACTCTCCTTTGCGTGGAAGGCAAGCTTGGCAATTCAGATATGTAGATCTCCTTCTCTGTAACCGACTCTGTGTAACCCTAGCCCCCTCCGTTATCTATATAAACCGGAGCGTTTAGTCCGTAGGACAAGAACAATCATAATCATAGGCTAGCTTCTAGGGTTTAGCCTCTATGATTTCTTGGTAGATCAACTCTTGTAATACTCATATAATCAAGATTAATCAAGCAGGAAGTAGGGTATTACCTCCATCGAGAGGGCCCGAACCTGGGTAAACATCGTGTCCCCCGCCTCCTGTTACCATTAGCCTTAGACGCACAGTTCGGGACCCCCTACCCGAGATCCGCCGGTTTTGACACCGACATTGGTGCTTTCATTGAGAGTTCCACTATGTCGTCACGATAAGGCTTCATGGCTCCTTCAATCATCTTCAACGATGCGGTCCAGGGTGAGGTTTTCCTCCCCGAACAGATCTTCGTATTTGGCGGCTTCATACTGCATGCCAACTCGCTTGGCCATCTGGAGCAGATCGATAGCTACGCCCCTGGCCATCAGGTCAGGTTTGGAAGCTTAAACTACACTACAGACATCCGCGGAGACTTGATCTTCGACGGATTTGAGCCCATGTCAGGTGCACCGAACAGTCACGACGAGCATGACTTAGATCTGCCATCAGACAGTGTTCGGGAGATCATACCTGCGGCTGCCCTGGCCTTCAATCCAGAGCAGATCGTGCCATCCAAGGATGGGTGGATGGACCCCGCCAAGGAGGCCGCGCCATCAGCGGTGATAGAGCCGAACACTGACCTCACCTCCTATGAGGCCGGTGTCACCGGACCCTCGGACTCGTCTCCGGCAACAGGCTCTGAACCGCGTTCGTCCGTGCCTATCGAGTCTTATTGGGAACCGATCATGGAGTTTACCTCCGCGGATATCTTTCAGCACTCGCCCTTGGGCGACGTGCTAAATTCATTGAGGTATGTCTCCTTGTCAGGAGACTCTTGGCCGAACTATGTCCGGCTGGAGTGGGAAGCAAACGGTGAAGAAATTCGTTACCCACCCACCACCCACTTAATAGCCACTGTCGATGACTTAACCGACGTGCTTGACTTCAACTCCGAAGACATCGATAGCATGGACAACGATGCAGGAGAAGAACAGGAACCACCGCCCACAGCGTGCTGGACAGCCACCTCATCATATGATATATATATGGTGGACACGCCCAAAGAAGGCGATGGCAATGAGGCAATGGAGGATAGTCCCC
Source organism: Triticum dicoccoides (assembly GCF_002162155.2). NCBI lineage: Eukaryota > Viridiplantae > Streptophyta > Magnoliopsida > Poales > Poaceae > Triticum > Triticum dicoccoides. The sequence goes on from NC_041383.1 coordinate 411,997,468, forward strand.
CTGAGAAGCAATCTAAGCACCGGTGTCATAGGCACCGCTCTAAGCCCAGCCAAAGCAAAAATAGTAATACCGACACAAGAGATGATAGCAATCTGGATGGTGCCGAAGACGAAAACAATCCCGCCCAGCCAGGCTTCGAGTAGGCCGAGCGGGAGGATGGGCAAGCTAGCCCTAAGGAACACGCAACGGATGGAGAATCAGAGGATGATAATTACATGCCTCTCTCCAAAGACGAAGTGTGCCTTGGCGACGAAGAATTCATCATGCCTGAGGACCCCGTCGAGCAGGAGCGCTTCAAGCGCCGGCATATAGCCACTGCAAAAAGCCTGAAGAAAAAGCAGCAGCAGCTTCAAGCTGATCGAGATCTACTAACTGATAGATGGACTGAAGTCCTGGCAGCCGAGGAATATGGACTCGAGTGCCCTACCAAAAGTTACCCAAAGCGCAGGTTGCTACCTCAACTCAAGGAGGAGGCATTAAAGCCTACACTACCAGCGCATGATGCGGCTGACAAGCCACCTCATGGCCGAGACAAAGCGGCATATCAGCCCGAAGTCCATCCCGCACCCCGTCGCAAATCAAGCAAAAACACAAAGGCCCGGGGCTCTCCGCATGACCTTTGAAACAAATTGAAAAACAAAGCAGGACAGCCAAGATCGATCTACGGATCACGGGCGCGCGCCCCAACGCGTGACGATGACCGTCACGCCGGATATACCAACAAATACGGCCGGACCGGATACAATGTAGCCCGGCACAGAGGCGCCGCACACCCCCAATGCTTCACTGATGAAGTAATGGATCATGAATTCCCAGAAGGGTTTAAACCCATGAACGTTGAATCATATGATGGTACTACAAACCCCGTGGTATGGATAGAGGATTTCTTCCTCCACATTCATATGGCCCGCGGGGATGATCTACACTCCATCAAGTACCTCCCACTAAAACTCAAAGGACCGGCTCGGCATTGGCTGAATAGCTTGCCGGCAAACTCCATCGGAACTTGGGAGAACCTGGTAGACACATTCCTGGATAACTTCCAGGGCACTTATGTGCGACCACCGGATGCTCATGATTTAAGTCACATAACCCAACAGCTCAGAGAGTCAGCTAGGAAATTTTGGACTCGGTTCCTAACTAAAAAGAACCAAATTGTCGACTGTCCGGATGCCGAAGCCCTAGCAGCCTTTAAGCACAACCTCCGTGACGAGTGGCTTGCCCGACACCTCGGCCAAGAAAAGCCAAAGTCCATGGCAGCCCTCACAACACTCATGACCCGCTTTTGTGCGGGTGAGGATAGCTGGTTGGCCCGTAGAAACAACACAACAAGCAATCCCGGCACATCAGAAGCCAGAACGGCAAGCCCCGACGCAACAAAAACAAGCGTCACAAAAATGGTGATAATGCCGAAGACACGACAGTCAATGCTGGATTCAGTGGCTCTAAATCCGGTCAGCAGAAAAAGGCATTCAAAAGTAACAATACGGGCCTGTCCAGTCTGGACCGCATACTCGACCGTCCATGCCAAATTCATGGCACCCCAGGAACACCAGCCAATCATGCCAACAGAGAATGATGGGTCTTCAAACAAGCCGGCAGGTCAGGTTTCGAAAACAAGGAGAAGGGGTCCCAAAGCGATGATGACGGGGAAGAGCCCCGATCACCGAATACAGGAGGGCAAAAGAAATTTCCCCCGCAAACCAAAACGGTGAACATGATAAACGCCACCCACATTCCCAAGCTGGAATGGATGTGCACTCTTAGGGATGTCAACTTAACGGAGCCAGTCGCCCCACAATATAACCTATGGCCGATCACCTTCGATCATACGGATCGTCCGACCAATACCAATCAGGGAAATCCAGCCGCACTTGTCCTGGACCCAATAATTGATGGATTCCACCTCACATGAGTCCTTATGGACGGAGGCAGCAGTCTAAACCTGCTGTATCAGGACACAGTGCGCAAGATGGGTATCGATCATTCAATGATCAAACCCACTAAAACCACCTTTAAAGGTGTCATACCAGGTGTGGAGGCAAGTTGTACAGGCTCCATCACTCTGGAGGTAGTCTTCGGATCACCAAACAATTATCGTACCGAAGAGTTAGTCTTCGACATCGTCCTCTTTCGCACTGACTACCAAGCACTGCTCGAACGAACCGCGTTCGCTCGATTCAACGCAGTGCCACATTATGCCTACCGTAAACTCAAGATGCCCGGTCCGCGCGGCGTCATCACGGTTAATGGCAGGGCCGAACTTCCCCTCGCTGCCGAAGAGTCTACCACCGCTTTAACAGCAGAAGCAATGAATGGAACCTCTCAATCGAACCTCGAGTCGACGGCCAAGCTCCCGGACACCTCTAAAGGTGTCCGAACTACTGCGCGACAGGATAGCCTGCCTCGTCCGGAGCTCAATTAAACACTCCAGCAAAAGTTAAGACATGCCACTTACTGCGGCTCAACCGCTCTGTGGCACACAACCATTTCTTGAATTTTCTTTGCAGGTTCACCTTTGCATAGGCCAGGACTGATGGCGTGGAAACAGTTCAAACGCGTAAGGGAATCTTTAGATATTCCCCTCGATGACCATCCGACTACACTCCGGATCCGCATACAGCTTCCTCCCGCCTGGTCTCAGCAGGTTCCGCAGTCATATTTCTTTTTATCACATTACCTGTACTCGTACGCATCGATGTATTATTCAAATACAACATGTGGATTTATATGATGCTTATCTGCTGTTATTTCTTATTGAAACTCTTTTGTCAAAAGGCAGCTGCACATCGCGATATGCCTTAATATGCCAAGGGCTTCATTATACCCATAATACGGCAATAAAGTCCGAACACCTTCACGGCAGTTCGGCACCCCGAGCTTATAGCATTATATGCATCAGCTCCAAATCATGTCTTGGGTCAATAGTTGGGTTTGCCCGGCTCCCATGTTTTGGTACCTTACGTTCCACTATATCGGCTAAGGTAGCACAGGGAGAACTACTGCGATTGTGTCTTGGTTCACCTCAGTAGAGAAAGCCAAAAACTGACTGTCATGATACAGCTAGAGTTGGTCAGCTATTCGAGAGGTTATAAAATCTTTAAGGATTTCTTCCGCATAATGCCATAACCAATGCAGCGTGCGATCTGGTGCTTATAGAGCCCCTCGTGCAGTCTTCCGAACACCAGGGGCTGCGCCTACCTTCCTTTTGTTAAACTCCTATGGCTAAGTGAGAGTGATAAAGCCCTATAGTCCGATTGCCTGGTTCGTTGTGCTGAACACCTCCTTCAAGGACCCAAAACTGGGATAAAGAGTGCTCAGGTTTATCCCGAACACCCCCGTACTTACTACGTGGGGGCAGAAGCCGACGACTGGCCAACTCTCAGGATTAATATATAAAACGGCCGCACAGGAGGAAAAACTTTCAAATAAAAAGCAATAAATAATAGAAATGACCTTGTTGAACATTACAAAGGACAACATGACTGTATTCATCGAAATACAATGTCCTTGGTGCATTGCTCTGCTGCAAGGTGGGCTCCTTCAAGACACCATCATAATATAATTCAGGCTTGCGGTGCTCCTTCCCCTCCGGCGGTCCCTCGGTCATCAGCTTTTCCGCATCCATCTTCCCCCGGTGCACCTTTGCCCGGGCGAAGGCCATTCGCGCACCCTCCACACAGACCGGCCGCTTGATGACTTCGTGTTGAGGGCAGGCACTCACAAGCCGCTTTACGAGCCCAACGTAACTGCTTGGAATCGGCTCGGCGGGCCATAGCCGGATAATTAAATCCTTCATGGCTAGCTCGGCCGCCTTATTCAGTTTGACCAGCTGCTTCAGTTGATCGGCAAAAGGCACCGGATAATTCGGTGCCAGATATTGCATCCAGAAGAGCTTATCCGTAGTGTTCCTTTCTTCGGCTCGGTAGAATTGGGCAGCATCAGATATGCTGCGTGGCAGCTCCGCAAATACCCCTGGAGAAATCAGAATTCAAATTATCAACTTAATTTTCTCCTCTCAAATACCTGCTTTGTATAGAAAAAGCCTTACCAGCCGCAATCTTCCTCGCCTCCTGGATTTCCTTCAGGGCACCTTGGGCTTCCCCCCGGGCATCACTTGCGGCTTGGCGAGCCTGGGATAGTTCGGATTCTTTCCCTGATAAACTCTGCTCCAAGGTCTCGCATTTCTTCATGGCCTCCTGAAGCTCTCGCCCAGCTTCAATAACTCTGGCCTCGTGCTTTTCATGGAGAGCCTGCTCTGCGGCTTCTTTCTTCTCGGCTTTGGCCACAGCCGTCTTAAGAGCCTCAATTTCGGCCGTCCCCCCTAGAGCACATCATAAAAATATTTTCATCATGCACACTTATTCATCTGTGCTAAATGAAAAGGGTTTCCGCATACCTTGGTTATCCTCCAACTGCTTCTTGAATTGGCCAAGTTCTCCTTCGGCCTGCTCCAGACTCCGCCTCAGTCCGGATACCTCCCCAGTACGAGAGGCGGCAGTCGCTACAGACGCCTGCTTATAAAAGAAGAGAGATAGATATCATCAATTGAGTCTCTTGCGAACATAAATTTGATCCTCTGTCCGGTTCTTTCTTCCACCGAATAGTGTATCAGGGGCTACTATCTATACCATGACACTCTTCGAAACCTTATAAAACATACCTCAAAGCCTCTTATAAGGCTAATGCAGGCTTCATCCAGCCCACTCTCAGTGGACTGGATCTTCTCAATCACTGCGCCCATAAGGGCACGGTGTTCATCGATGATTGAGGCGCTTTTCTGCGCCGCCGATAAAGTATCCGGCACCTCTGGTTGGACAGAGATTGCCAGTGGAACAGGCACACCCCCTCCAGTCAAGGGAGGCCGCCTGCCGGTTTTTGGAGCCGTATTTGTCTCCGGATCGCGTCTGGCTGGGGGCCATGTCCGGCCCCAGAAGTTTGACCTTCTGGCGCCGCCTTTACAATTCTCTCCCCCCTCCTTGGCCCGGGTCCTCCTGGGACGAAACCTCGGTGTCATTCACACGTTTAGGGGAAGGGGCCTTCGGGGGTGTCCCGCTCTCCATAGCATCTGAACCCAGCAAATCCTCCGACGAGGATTGTTCGGTGCGGGACCTCGCCGGGATATAAAAAGTATGGCTCAGATTAAAATATTATACCATGACAAGTCTGGACGCATAAGCGTGTTCGGATTTTATACTCACGAGTTCACCAGGGGCTGGGCCCTGGGATCCCACTCCGGGATGCTATCGGCGGCGGCGGTGGACTCCTCTAGAAGAGGAGTTTTTCCCCTCTTAGGTGACTCGGCCTCCAAGGATGTGGAGGCCATCCTTTTCTTTCTTCCCCCCACTGGGGATTCGTCTTCCGCCTCCTCCTCGTCCTCCTCGGAGGAAGAACGGGTGTTGGAGTCTTCAGATTTTGTGTCCAAAGCGCCATGGCGACGGAGGCCGCCCCTTTTCTTCTTAGCCTCCTTCTCGGCCTTCTTCTTCGGCGCCTTGTAAGGCGGCGGGACCAGCATCTTTGTCAGAAGTGGGTCTCGGTTCTTCTGGCAGCGGGGCCAGACAGTAGATCCGCCCCGCCTTCTTTGCCCAGCCCTAGGAGAGTTGTGGGAAACACATTAAGCATTTTCCTAAGGATATGCGAATAAAACATATGAATTGTTGACATACAGTGACTTACCAAACTTGCAGGGCGGGACAGTTGGTACCCGCGGTCCTCGACAGAGTCTGGCCACGATTTGCCGGACTTAAAAAGCACCTTCCAGATGTCCTTGTGTGAGGGGCCAAAGAACTCCAGCAGGGTCTGGTGCTTGGCCGGGTCGAACTCCCATAAATTGCAAGCCTGGTGTTGACAAGGTAGAATCCGGCGAACTAACATCATCTGGACTACATTGACAAGTTTGATGTTCTTGTCTTCCATATCCTGGACGCGCGTCTGGAGCATCGACAGTTTGTCGGACAAGGCCCAATTCAGGCCCTTCTTGGGCCAGGACGTAAGTCGCAGGGGGGCTCCAGATCTGAATTCCGGAGCAGCGGCCCATTCATGCCGCGCGGCTCAGTGATGTAAAACCACTGCTGCTGCCACTCCTTGACAGAATCATTGAAAGTACCTGTTGGCCATGTAACGTTGGACATCTTTCTCACCATGGCACCTCCACACTCGGCGTGCTGGCCGCTCACTACCTTGGGCTTCACATTAAAAACTTTCAGCCATAAGCCAAAATGTGGTGGGATGCGGAGAAAGGCCTCGCTCACGACGATGAATGTCAAGATGTTGAGGAAGGAATTAGGGGATAGATCATGAAAATCAATCCCGTAATAATACATGATGCTGTGAACGAATGGGTGGAGGGGAAACCCTAGCCCGCGGATAAAATGAGGGAGGAATACAACCCTCTAGTGGGGTTCCGGAGTAGGGACGATCTGTCCCGCCATCGGAAGATAGTGGCCGATTCTCTTGGCCAGATACCCGGCCTCTCCAAGCTTCTTGATATCCTTCTCCTGGACGGTAGAGGCCATCCATGTGCCTCCTGCTCCGGATCCGTACATTTTTCGAAGGGCCTTTGCGGGTGGAGAAGACGAACGCTTAGGCGCTAGGGCTCGAGCGAGGGGAATGGATGAGCAGAGGAAGAAGAAGGCGTGGGTGAAAAAGGGAGTCCTTATCTCCTTATAAAGGCAGTAGGGATCCTGCACCTCCCCACTTGCCCGGTAAACTCACTTATTCCCCAAGCGCCACGTTGATGGCGCGGTTGGGTTACCCACATCCATATTGATGAGAATCCCGTGATAAGGGGACACGATCTCCGCTTCGACAAGACGTGCCAATAAAACCACCTCGCGATATGTGCGGTGGCAGGTTGAGAAAAATGGTTCACATAATGACTGGGCCGTGGCATGATGTCATGCTATGAAAAGTTGTCAGCAGATTAGATTTGTGGAATATTGTGCTCTCTACGGTGGTATGTGGAATTTGATTTGCAGAGCCGAACATGATCCTTGTGTTCAAAATCTTCTATGGAGTATTCGGAGAAGGAACCCGCCTTGCAATGCCGAAGACAATCTGCGCGCCGGACTCATCATCATTGAAGCCTGGTTCAGGGGCTACTGAGGGAGTCCTGAATTAGGGAGTCCTCGGACAGCCGGACTATATACTTTGGCCGGATTGTTGGACTATGAAGATACAAGATTGAAGACTTCGTCCCGTGTCCGGGTGGGACTCTCCTTTGCGTGGAAGGCAAGCTTGGCAATTTGGATATGTAGATCTCCTTCTCTGTAACCGACTCTGTGTAACCCTAGCCCCCTCCGGTATCTATATAAACCAGAGGTTTAGTCCGTAGGACAAGAACAATCATAATCATACGCTAGCTTCTAGGGTTTAGCCTCTACGATCTCGTGGTAGATCAACTCTTGTAATACTCATATCATCAAGATCAATTAAGCAGGAAGTAGGGTATTACCTCCATCGAGAGGGCCCGAACCTGGGTAAACATCGTGTCCCCCGCCTCCTGTTACCATTAGCCTTAGACGCACAGTTCGGTACCCCCTACCCAAGATCCGCCGGTTTTGACACCGAACGTCCCTTTGCCCAAGACCGTCAACAAGTTGTACACCTTGGCGGATAAATGTGCTTGGGCTAAAGAAGGAAGGCGACTCCCCGGGGAGGAGGAAGGCGTTGAGGTTGATTTGGAGGGTGACGACGAGACCTCTGAACCGAAGAGGAGAAACCGGAGGTGCAATAGGAATCACAAAGAGAAATCAGTACTGGCCGTAGAGGGCTCTAGTGATCTCAGCATCGACAAGAAGGTTAAAACTGAGACCCCCGGCAAAGAAGCTGCCGCGTGCGCTGATTGCCGGGATGACACTGCGACAGAAAAAGATGGAAAGTCCGATGGGCCATACTGCAAAATCCACCACACTAAAGGTCATGATCTCCAAGAATGCCACCAAGTTGAACAACTTATTAAGAAGTAGAAGGCAGAGTATGAGAAACACGACAGGGAGAGAGACCAAGAAGGTGCTAGCGGAAAAGGCCGTGGCAGTAAAGGGGGCCGCCGCGTCAAGGCCCCACAACAAAAAGAGAAACCTGCTAGAGGTCGGGATAAGAAGGAAGGAGATAGTGAGAGTGATGAAGAGGATGAAGAAGAAACCAGCAAGCAAGAATTCCAGAAGGTGACCTGTTGGTGCAACAAACCCCAGGTGTGTTTCCCAGACTGTACATAGGCTTAAGAGCAAGGTTATTTCATCCAAGACAAGGCCAAGCAGAAGAGATAAGCTCTTTGAGAAATCAAAGGGCGGATCAAGAAGACTAAGACCAACCAAAGGAGTAAGATATCACTAAGGAAAAACCTCCCTTGCTGGGCAGGCGAGCCTGGCGGGGTCGAGGTTACCCCGAAGACTAGTCTCAAGACTCCCCCAGCAGGCTTTCTGGGGACGCTGAGGGTGGCTTACCCAGCCAGGGCTCCACCGCTCCACCTCACAGCAACCCAAGTCACCTATCGGTGCGGTGTCGAGCCCCCAAGTGATTAAGTGGCTGTTATTTTGTACTTGGCAGCCGTTTCTGAAGGAAATCACTTCTAAATGACACCCATCTAGGGACGTGTCATGCAGACAGGCGAGAAGGTGGTCGAATGGCACGGCAAGGCTTGCCGGGCTGCACCCATGATGTGACACTAGGTGGCACATTTAATGCGCCTTGTCCTGTCTGTAGAGTTAGGTATGATAGCACTGTGGCTAACTAATCATGGGCTATGACTATTTTGCCACTGTGATAACCCCTTGACCTATAAAAGGAGGACCACGACTACCGTTGAATGGATTCGTACCTCTGCAAACTCATACGCGCGTCGCTGCTCTCATCCCGAGGCATTCTTGCCGGGCAAGAGCGCCGCGCGTCCACACCGTCCATACATCAATCCACCCAAAGCAGGAGTAGGGTTTTACGCCTCGCGGCGGCCTAAACCTGGCTAAAATTTGCCCGTGTCTACGTTGTCGTGCTGCTCGACGCTCTCTGCTCTTTATGCAACGCGCCCTTCCCCCTTGCCAAACCACAAGGGGCTGATAGCCTCATAGGTGGTCGTGTTTTACCATGACATCTTTGGCGGGCCAGGTAGGGGGAACCACTTGCGCGAACCTGAGGGTGTAAGCAGTGCATCATCTTCATCATAATTTTCTCCATCAACGGCTTCGTCATCCATGGCGCCCAAGAAAAAGCCCGGTGCCATGGCTCACCCGTTCACCTCAAAGGCCCCTTTACATGCGGCTTCCGATACCGTGGGGGCTACCGGGGCACACGGGAACATGGACACCACGGGGGACGAGGCCGGCGCGGGCGGCGCCGTCGCCATTCTCGCTGCGGCTGAAACGGGAGCGGGAGGCGCCAGAGGAGGACAACATTAACAGCGTCCCAACTGCCGCGCTCCACAAGGTACGTGTCGAGAGATTATTCCATCTCCGCCTCTCCGCCCCGCTGAAGAGTGCAACCATAGCGATGGTGCTCGCTCTGGAGCGAACCGCGATGCTCAGGCCGCCCCCACTACGGGTGCGGCTACAGGGCACGTGCCACCTCCGGAACAAGCTAGCAAAGAGGATGCACCGGATGGGGTTGCCAATCCCTGAGCGCATCCACCTCGTTGCCACGCCACGTTGGCGACCGGCTCACGGCGACAAGAGCACGATGCCATCACTACTGGCACCGTCAGAAGCCGGGCGATGTTGCGATCTGCATCGTCATCCATGCTTAGCACCACTTCGGAAGCCATGGCGCGGGCCCAACTCCTGTTGAGATTCCCACTGCGGCCGATCAAATGGATGAATGGAAAGCCACCATTCAGAGCTTGATTGATTTCGCCAAGGCGGGGGGATCACCGCGAGCAGGCTCGCTGTTGCCTCCACAGGCGGCGACAACGGCCCGAGCCGCAGGCCATACCGAAGGGGGCACCCCCACGGTGTAGTCCCCTATGCGGCAGCTAGCGCAGGGGCCGGAGCCCGAGCGACGCGACCAAGAACCCAACGACGTATCGACGACTTCATCCGATCCTCGGGCACGTAGAGATCAGTGACGAGTCCTGGAAGACAGGTGGTGGGTGATCGTTTTCATGGTCTCCCTTTATCATCTCAGGCGAAGAAAGGATAAGCCATGATCGGCTACCACGCTTCATGTTCGTTATGGACTCTAGCACGGTATCGCCTATGTTACCCATCACTAAGATTGGGGCTGCAGGCGACCCGATAATGAGCACGCCAGAGCAGCTACCCCCGACACTGCCACCGTACCGCCAGCGCACCACCCTAAAGCCTTTTCTACCTGCGCTAAGTATGGGACCGCCACCCCAGACCGGAAGCTCTGTGTGGGAACAAGAAGGAGACCTTATCTCAATAAGGGCGCGGCCGCCCCCTTCTTTTCTTCCCTCCGCCATGTAAGCAGTGCAAGGAGAAGAAGGGGGGAAAGATGCGTGGAACTAGCCCCTCGCCCGCTCCCCTTTATATAGGAGAACGTGGCTGGAGGCTGACTCCACACCTCACGGCAGAAGACATGACCGGGGGGGAGGGTGATCCCTCAGTGGGTAACCGCCCCTCTTCGCTAATCCAAGAAGACCGGGCCCCTGCCATGGTGCTCTCTCCCGCGCCACATGCCTGCATTTACCTACCTCACTCACTGCATGCGGCATACATGGCAAGGGATAAGGGCGTGGTGGGATGAGTGAATTGGTAGTTACTCCTCCATGCGTTAAAGTCATTCATGAGCCATTACAGAGATGGCCCCACTATGATTGGCATTGTGCGGCGTGCGGAAAGACCGGAAACTGACTCAATCATAGGTTAATGAAGAAGCAAAGAAGGTCCCAAAGGACAAGCTACCACCACCCTCTCGCCTATGTACTGGATAGGGCCTACCCCTAAGACGCTCGACAACGCATTCAGGCCAGGCCCGGGGGCTCCTGTCGGTGCGGGTTTTCCCACACTGTACACAGGCTTAAGATCAAGGTTACAACATCCAAGACAAGGCCAAGCAGAAGAGATAAGATATTTGAGAAATCAAAGGGCGGATCAAGAAGACTAAGACCAACCAAAGGAGCAAGATATCACTAAGGAAAAACCTCCCTTGCCGGGCAGGCGAGCCTGGCGGGGTCGAGGTTACCCCAAGACAAGTCTCAAGACTCCCCCGGCAGGCTTGCCGGGGACGATGAGAGTGGCTTATCCCGCCAAGGCTCCACCGCTCCACCTCACAGCAACGCTAGTCACCTACCGATGCGGTGTCGAGCCCCCAAGTGATTAAGTGGTTGTTATTTGGTACATGGCAGCCATTTCTGAATGAAATCACCTCCAAATGACACCCGTCCAGGGACGTGTCATGCAGGCAGGGGAGAAGGTGGCTGAATAGCACGGCAAGTCTTGCCGGGCTGCACCCATGATGTGACACTAGGCAGCGCATTTAATGCACCTTGTCCTGTGTGTAGAGTTAGGTATGATAGCACTATGGATATATAATCATGGGATAATAACTATTTTGCCATTGTGGTAAACCCCTTGACCTATAAAAGGAGGACCATGGCTACCTTAGAAAGGATTCGGACCTCTGCAAACTCATACATGTGTATCTGCTCTCGTCCCGAGGCAACCTTGCCAGGCAAGAGCGCTGCGTCTCCACACCGTCCATACATCAATCCACCAAAAGCAGGAGTAGGGTTTTATGCCTTGCGGTGGCCCGAACCTGGGTAAAAACTGCGTGTGTCTATGTTGTCGTGCTTCTTGATGCTCTCTGCTCTTTGTCCAATGTGCCCTTCCCCCTTGACGAACCACAAGGGGCCGATGGTCTCATAATGTGGTCGTGTTTTACCACAACACAATCGAAGCCATGTGTGTGGACGAGGGTGCGTCCCTGCACTCCTCTCACCGCCAGCTCAAGCAGTGGGCATGTGAGGTCAACACCGTGGAGCCTGCTGTAGACTCCTGAAAACCACTCAAGTGGTCCCGCCCGCCATCATCTTTGATGAAGAGGATCACCCTGACCGCACTACTGTGGTAGGATGTTTGCCGTTGTTGGTTTCACCAACAATCCGCAAACTTAAAGTCACAAAGTTGCTAGTTGACGGTGGGGCTGTGCTGAATCTGATCTCCCCCAAAGTGGTCAGCAAACTACAAATCCCTGATGAAGAGTTCGAGGTTACGGGCAAGTTCCAAGGAATCCACCCCGGTAGGAGCCGTCCTAAGGTGAAGATTATGCTACCGGTAACGTTTGGCTGAGAACTGAATTACCAAACCGAGAGGGTTGTGTGTGACGTTGTGGAACTCCCCTTGCCGTACAATGGGATCCTTGGTCACCCCGCTCTGGCAAAGTTCATTGCGGCGTCCCACTATGCCTTCAAAACTTTGAAGATGCTAAGGCCGATGGGCGTCATCTCCATCCCATCAAACAAGAAAGACGCGATCATATCTGTGGACAAGATGTATCGTGACGCGGTAGCAGCTGAGGCTTCAAAAGCCAAAGCTCCCGCCAAGGAAACAAAGAAGGAAAAGAAGGCTAGCAGAGATGCCGACAAGGAATTCGGGAAGCGCGCCAAGGTCGCCTCACCTACCATGAAGAGGGTCCCGGTAAGGCAGGATGACGCTGACGGTACATTCACCATCAGCGCCACCATTGATGACAAATAGGAAAGCTCGCTCGTTGCCTTCCTGCGGGCGAATGTCGATGTGTTTTCTTGGCAATCATATGACATCCCCGACATTCCCGGGGAGGTGATCGAGCACCACCTTGTTGTCTGTCCCCATGCTCGGCCCGTCAAGCAGAAGGTCAGAAAACAGGCTTTGGAGCGGCAACATTTCATTGCCGAGGAAATCAAGAAACTTGAAATAGCTGGTTTGGTCAGAGGAGTGCTACACCCAACATGGTTACCAAACCCAGTGGTAGTGCGCCAAGGAAATGGGAAAGGGAGGCTCCGCATAGACTTCACAGATTTGAACAAGGCATGCCCGAAGGACCCTTTTCCCCTGTCGCGCATTGATCAAATTGTGGATTCCACTTTCGGGTGTGATCTGCTTTCCTTTTTGGATGCATACTCCGGGTATCATCAGATATTCATGTCCAAGGAAGATGAAGAGAAGACCGCGTTCATAACCCCATGTGGCACGTATAGCTTCGTACATATGCCTTTCGGGTTAAAGAGCGCTGGATTCACTTTTGCAAGGGCAGTGCAAATTGGTTTGAGCCTTGATACGTCTCCAACGTATCCATAATTTTTTATTGTTCCATGCTATTATATTATCCGTGTGGATGTTTTATATGCATTAATATGCTATTTTATATTGTTTTTGGGACAAACCTATTAACCCAGAGCCCGGTGCCAGTTTCTGTTTTTTCCTTGTTTTTGAGTTTCGCAGAAAAGGAATATCAAATGGAGTCCAAATGGAATAAAACTTTACGATGATTTTTCTTGGACCAGAAGACACATGTAGGACTTGGAGACCAAGGAAAAGGGGTCCTGAAGCAACGACAAGGGTGTAGGGCACGCCCCAAGGGGGGCCCTGCCTTGTGGGTCCCTCGAAGCTTCTCTAACCCTATTCTCCGCCCTATAAATTCCCAAATATTCCAAAACCACTAGAAGCGTCCACAAAAATACTTTTCTACTGCCGCAAGCCTCTTTTCCCATGAGATCCCAACTTGGGGCCTTTTTCGGCGATCTGCCGGAGGGGGATTCGATCATGGAGGGCATCTACATTAACCCTATTGCCCTTCCGATGAAGCGTGAGTAGTTTACCTCAGACCTACGTGTCCATAGCTAGTAGCTAGATGACTTCTTCTCTCTCTATGATCTTCAATACCATGTTCTCCTCGATGTTCTTGGAGTTCTATCCCATGTAATATTCTTTTGCGGTATGTTTGTCGAGATCCAATGAATTGTGGATTTATGATTATTAATGAATATTATTTGAATCTTCTCTGAATTCCTATATGCATGATTTGATATCTTTGTATTTCTCTTCAAATTATCGGTTTGGTTTGGCCAACTAGATTGGTATTTCTTGCAATGGGAGAGGCGCTTAGTTTTGGGTTCAATCTTTCGGTGTCCTCCTCACCCAGTGGCAAAGTAGGGGTGGCGCGTATTTGTATTGCTGCCATCAAGGATAAAAAGATGGGGTTTTCATCATACTGCTTGGCTTTATCCCTCTACAACATGCCATCTTACTTAATGTGTTACTCTGTTCTTTTGAACTTAATACTCTAGATGAAAGCATGAGTCGGTCGATGCGTGGAGTAATAGTAGTAGATGCAGAATCATTTCAGTCTACTTGACATGGACGTGATGCCTATATGCATAATCATTTCATTGGATATCGTCATAACTTTGCGCTTTTCTATTAATTGCTCGATAGTAATTTGTTCACCCACCGTATTATCTGCCTTCAAGAGAGAAGCGTCTCGTGAAACCTATGGCCCCTGGGTCTATTTTCCCTTATATATTTTCAAATCTATAAACCAAAAAACCCCAAAATATCTTGCTACAATTTATTTAGTTTTATTTTGTTTTACGTTTTAGTTATCTTTTTATCTATCTCTATCAGATCTCACCGTTGCAATTGACCATGAAGGGATTGACAACCCCTTTATCGCGTTGGTTGCAAGTGTTTGATTGTTTGTGTAGACGCATAGATTGGAGACTTGCTTGTGCCTCCTACTAGATTGATACCTTGGTTCTCTAATTAAGGGAAATACTTATCTCTACTTTGCTGCATCACCCTTTCCTCTTCAAGGGAAAAATCGACGCAAGCTCAAGAAGTAGTTGGAAGAATTTCTGGCGCCATTGCCAGGGAGGTTCTACATCAAGCCTACCAAGTACCCATCATAAACTCTCATCTCTTGCATTACATTATTTGCCACTTGCCTCTCGATTTCCTCTCCCCCACTTCTAAAATGATTTTCAGAAAAATACAAAAAGATTTGCCTTTTTATTCGTCCTTCTTTTGTTCGTCTTTTTGTTTGCTTGTGTGTTAGATTGCCTGCTTTGTCACGATCACCCAAGGGAATATCAAGTTGTGTGATTTTTCCAACACTAATAATAATTATTTTATTAGTACTCCGATTTCTCCCGCCACTAGTGCGGAATCTTATGAAATTAATGTTGCTTTGCTGAATCTTGTTATGAAAGAAGAATTTTCCGGCCTTCCTAGTGAAGATGTCGCATCCCATCTAAATACTTTTGTTGAATTGTGTGATATGCAGAAGAAGAAAGATTTGGATAATGGTATTGTTAAATTGAATCTATTTCCTTTCTCACCACGAGATCATGCTAAAACTTGGTTTTCATCTTTACCTAAAAATAGTATTGATTCATGGAATAAGTGTAAAGATGCTTTTATTTCCAAGTATTTTCCTCTTGCTAAGATCATTTCCCTTAGGAACGATGTAATGAATTTTAATTAACTTGATCATGAGCATGTTGCACAATCTTGGGAGGGGATGAAATTGATGATAAGAAATTGCCCTACGCATGGTTTGAGCTTATGGATGATTATACAAAAAAATTTATGCAGGATTGAATTTTGCATCTAGAAAAAATCTTTTGGATTCCTCCGCGGGTGGTACTTTTATGGAAATCACACTAGGAGAAGCTACTAAACTCCTAGATAACATTATGGCAAATTACTCTCAATGGCACACCGAAAGATCTTCCACTAGTAAAAAAGTGCATGCAATTGAAGAAATAAATACTTTGAGTGGAAAGATGGATGAATTAATGAAATTGTTTGCTAGTAAAAGTGCTCCTATTGATCCTAGTGATATGCCTTTGTCTTCCTTGATTGGAAATAATAATGAATCTATGGATGTGAATTTTGTTGGTAGGAACAGTTTTGGTAATAATGTGTATAGAGGTAATTTCAACTCTAGGCCGTTTCCTAGTAAATCCTCTAATAATTATGGTAATTCCCACAACAATTCTTATGGAAATTGTAATAAGATTCCCTCTGATCTGGAGAACAATATTAAAGAAATTATTTGGTTCTCAAAAAGTTTTCAATGCCAAAGAAAAATTGCTCAAGATTGATGAGTTGGCTAGGAACGTTGATAGAATTTTGCTTGAGATTGATTCTGTGAAAATTAGATATGTTCCACCCAAGCATGATATTAACAAGTCTCTAAAAGTTATGAGAATTCTATTGATGAATGTAAATAAAGAACCGCTAGGATCCGTGCTAAGCGAGATTGGCTTGTAAAAGCGTGTTCTTCAATTTCTCATGAAAATAATGATGAAGGTCTTAAGGTGATTGACGTGACTCCTATTAAATCTTTGTTTTCTAATATAAATATTGATAAATATGGGGCTAGAGATGAGTCAACTTTAGCTAGAAGGCGTCCTAATGATTCAGAGTTTGTAGATCTTGATGCAAAAATTGATAATAGT
This sequence comes from Triticum dicoccoides, assembly GCF_002162155.2. Classification (NCBI taxonomy): domain Eukaryota; kingdom Viridiplantae; phylum Streptophyta; class Magnoliopsida; order Poales; family Poaceae; genus Triticum; species Triticum dicoccoides. Next base: position 412,013,861 of record NC_041383.1, read on the forward strand.
GGGTTTGGAGAGGTCAAAACTTTATGTAGCAATGAACCCACTCTTTTGGATTTTAAGGACTTTAATTACGATAATTGTTCTTTGATATATTGTATTTCCTTTTTGCAATCCATGTTGAATTCTCCTCATGCTTATAATCAAAATAAATATTTTACTAAACATATCATTGATGCTATGATGAAATCTTATGAAGAAAAACTTAAGTTGGAAGTTTCTATACCTAGAAAGCTTTATGATGAGTGGGAACCTACTATTAAGATTAAAATTAAAGATTATGAGTGCCATGCTTTGTGTGATTTGGGTGCTAGAGTTTCCATGATTCCGAAAACTTTATGTGATGTGCTAGGTTTCTGTGAATTTGTTGATTGCTCTTTAAATTTGTATCTAGCTGATTCCACCATTAAAAACCTGTGGGAAGAATTAATGATGTTCTTATTGTTGCAAATAAGAATTATGCGCCCGTAGATTTTATTGTGCTTGATATAGATTGCAATCCTACATGTCCTATTACTCTTGGTAGACCTTTCCTTAGAACGGTTGGTGCAATTATTGATATGAAAGAAGGGAACATTAGATTTCAATTTCCCTTAAGGAAGGGCATGGAAAACTTTCCAAGAAAGAAAATTAAGTTACCATATGAATTTATTACGAGATCTACTTATGGATTGCATACCGAAGATGCCAATACCTAGATCTATTGTATTATCCTAGCTAAGGGCATTAAACGATGCCGCTTGTTGGGAGGCAACCCAATTTTATTTTTGTTCTTGCTTTTTTGTTCCAGTTTTTTCAATAAATTTTTCATATAGCCTCTAGTTATATGTGTTTTGGTGTTTTAATTAGTGTTTGAGCCAAATAAGACCTTTTGATATGGACACGCCTAAATCGTGAATTTATTAGAATACTCTATGTGCTTCACTTATATCTTTTGAGCTGGGCAATATGCTCTAGTGCTTCACTTATATCTTTTTAGAGCATGGTGGTGGCTTTATTTTATAGAAATTGTTGAACTCTCATGCTTCACTTATATTATTTTCAGAGTCTCTCTAAACAGCTTGGTAATTTTCTTAGGTTATGAATTTAGTCCTAATATGATGGGCATCCATGAGGGATATAATAAAAACTTCCATATTAAGTGCATTGAATACTATGAGAAGTTTGATTCCTTGCATATTGTTTTGTGATATAAAGATGGTGATATTAGAGACATGCTAGTGAGTAATTGTGGATTGGTAGAAATACTTGTGTTAGACTTTGTGATTCTTGTAGCATGCACATATGGTGAACTGCTATGTGAGGAAGTCGGAGCATGATTTATTTATTGATTGTCATCCTTTGTGTGGAGTTCAGGATCGCGCGATGGTTAAGTCCTACCAATCCTTCCCCTAGGAGCATGCATGTAGTACTTTGCTTCGATAGCTAATCGAATTTTGTAATAAGTATGTGAGTTCTTTATGACTAATGTTCAGTCCATGGATTATACGCACTCTCACCCTTCCACCTTTGCTAGCCTCTCTAGTACCGCGCAACTTTTGCCGGTCATTACACCCACCATATACCCTTCCTCAAATCAGCCACCATAACTACCTATTATGGCGTTTCCATAGCCATTCCGAGATATATTGCCATGCAACTTCCAGCCGTTCCGGTTTTTTTCTAAGTTTCGTGTTGTAATTTTTGAGTTGTAAGTAAATAAAAGTGTGATGATCATCATTATTAGAGCATTGTCCCGTGAGGAAAGGATGATGGAAGCTATGATTCCCTCACAAGTTGGGATGAGTCTCGGGACTTTATGAAAAATAAAAGAGGCCAAAGAAGCCCAAAAGGAGGCCAAAGAATCCCACCAAAAAGAAAAAAAAGAGAAAAAAATAAAAGAAAAAAATAAAAATGAGAGAAAAGAGAGAAGGGACAATGTTACTATCCTTTTTCCACACTTGTGCTTCAAAGTAGCACCATGATCTTCATGATAGAGAGTCTCCTATATTGTGATTTTCATATACTAGTGGGAATTTTTCATTATAGAACTTGGCTTGTATATTCCAATGATGAGCTTCCTCGAATTGCCCTAGGTCTTCATGAGCAAGAGAGTTGGATGCACACCCACTTAGTTTCTTTATAGTTTTCATACACTTATAGCTCTAGTGCATCCGTTGCATGGCAATCCCTACTCACTCACATAGATATCTATTGATGGGCATCTCCATAGCCCGTTGATACGCCTAGTTGATGTGATGCTATATCCTTCCTTTTTGTCTTCTCCGCAACCACCACATTCTATTCCACCTATAGTGCTATATCCATGGCTCACGCTCATGTATTGCATGAAAGTTGAAAAAGTTTGAGAATACTAAAGTCTGAAACAATTGATTGGCTAAAACCGGGGTTGTGCATGATTTAATACTTTGTGTGATAAAGATGGAGCTTAGCCAGACTATATGATTTTGTAGGGATCACTTTCTTTGGCCATGTTATTATGAGAAGACATGATTGCTTTATTAGTATGCTTGAAGTATTATTGTTTTTATGTCAATATTAAACTTTTGTTCTGGATCTTATGGATCTGAATATTCATGCCACAATAAAGAAAATTACATGGATAAATATGTTAGGTAGCATTCCACATCAAAAATTCTGTTTTTTATCATTTACCTACTCGAGGATGAGTAGGAATTAAGCTTGGGGATGCTTGATACGTCTCCAACATATCTATAACTTTTTATTGTTCCATGCTATTATATTATCTGCTTTGGATGTTTTATATGCATTAATATGCTATTGTATATTATTTTTGGGACTAACCTATTAACCCAAAGCCCAATGCCAGTTTCTGTTTTTTCCTTGTTTTTGAGTTTCACAGAAAAGGAATATCAAACGGAGTCCAAACGGAATAAAACTTTGCGATGATTTTTCTTGGACCAGAGGACACACATAGGACTTGGAGACCAAAGAAAAGGAGTCCCGAAGTGACGGCAAGTGTGCTGGGCGTGCCCCGGGGGGGCCTGCCTCGTGGGTCCCTTAGAGCTCCTCTAACCCTATTCTTCGGTCTATAAATTCCCAAATATTCCCAAACTACCAAAAGTGTCCACAAAAATACTTTCCTGCTGCCGTAAGCCTCTGTTCCCTTGAGATCCCAACTTGGGCCTTTTCTGGCGATCTGTCGAAGGGGGATTCGATCATGGAGGGCATCTACATCAACCCTATTTCCCTTTCGATGAAGCGTGAGTAGTTTACCTCAGACCTACGGGTCCATACACTACTGCAGGATGCTGCTAACGTGGCATTACGATCAGAGACCCTTTCATGAAACTGTGTGCGATGCATTAATCGCAAACAGTGGTGTAAAAAACCCGTCAAAAAATGTGCAAAACATTTGCAATGACGGAAGCATCAAACACGGTTCGGATTTTAGTTTCGTGTGTGATGGAGGGCATACGGTTCAATACAATTAACTGTTTACGATGAGGAGCAACAAAAGAAATGGGCAGCCAGATGAAGGTGTGTGCGATATACAACATATGGCTCAGTAGGATGAACTGTTTGTGATTAGACAACACAAAAGAAACGGTAAGACATGGTTGCATATATAGATATACATACATACATACATACATACATACATATATATGTATATATATATACACATATACGCACACTTATAAGGACATGGTTGCATAATGAAATTAAACATTCACTTACATAGGTGGCTACTACAACCATGGCATTTGCACAAACCAAAGTAAACTATTACATGCATAATTACATAGGTGGCTACTACACACATGACATTTCCACACACCAAAGTAAACTATATATTACATGCACGAATCATATTAGAGTTGCGCGTGCGATACGTGGCATACAGTTGATCCATCCTAGCTGTTCGTGATGGAATAAGCCGTGTGTGTCGCTTCATCGCTGATGGGTTACCTAGTGCAGTCCGTGTGCGATGCGATATGCTCTGTCTACAGAACATCTATGATCCATGTACAGAAGAGCAACATATATATACTTGTAACATGACATGATTGCAATACCAAATTAAACATCCAATTACGCTATATAACAAATACCATAAATATTGCAAGGTTAAAATTCAAAGATTACAATGCCCAAATTCAAACATTTCAAACCTCGTCATTTCTGCAAAGGGATCAGCCGCTGACAAGTCATGTATGGGTTTGACACAATGACTTCCAATTACTCTATCATATGTGCTCTTCTAATACGAAGTTTAGCTATTTTTGAGCCTCTTCTATTCTGCAGTACCTGCCGTCTCTGATCAACATACCATTCATCTTTCCTAATTAAATGTGTGTTCAACCTTAGTACCCTCAGCACCCTTGCTCTGGCAAGAAAGAACCTGGCGAGTGTCATCTCCGGTAAGGTCCCTCGGTAGGAGTTCAAAGTAATATTTTAGAGATGCAGATCCAGACATTTGATGTTATTGTCGTTATAAACATTATCCACCTCCGGGCCTATTATTGTCTACAAAAGAAGAGAATGTGTTAGTGCCTACATGCAGTTCTGAACACTACTACACGCCTATTTGGTTTGCGGATTTGCCAAATGCACCAACGTGCCACATCTTCGATCTGACATGATAAACATGGGCATTTTTTTGAAAAGGAGGTTATCCCCCGGCCTAACATGGGCATTTGATTACAATCTAGAAAAAATGTAGCCTTCTTCACAAGAGGTTGGATTGGATGAAAAAATCCCTAAGAAAACTAGTACAGATGAATCCAAAGGAGAAATGCTTATGGATTGCAACCATATGAATCAAGCAACCAATATGGGGTGGGGGTGTATGTCCTGAAATCCTCCAAAATTCCTTCAGAAATCGCAGTACATTGTCATTGTAACCTTGGGAAAATGTGCAAAAAATTGAACTTCTTTATGGTTAACATTTAATAGGAAAGGAACATCACCTTGATATACAACTTCTTCAGGCACGGAAAGCATCACAGGCAACTGGCAACCTGGTCCAGGTTGGGGCTGACAGATTCTAGTTCCAAGACTTTCATTGTGCCCAGAATTTGGGTAAAGCATTGCTGGATGACAGATGAACATACATCTTCAAAACTAGAAATAATGTTGATATCAAGAACGAGAGGTATAAGGCGACTATTGTACCTGAAAGTAGTAGTATTTGACAGACGAGTAGCCCACCGTTGTCAATTTTGGTACGGAAATGACATTGATTCTTGTTGGACCTTTTTGATCAACTACAAGTAATCTCTCAAGTGAAGGTGTGTCCTCAATGACCATATTGTCGTCCACCTTTTGTGATCTCTCGTTGCAGCACTAGCAACACACATAAATAGTCTGGAGAGTCCTGGAGGTGATGTGGAAGGTACTTGACCAATTCATCGCCTAAAGACGAAGGAACTGAGTGCAGTACAGCCGCGGAGCAGGCGCTCCATGTCATCCTTTGGGATGCTGACGATGACGAGCTCGAGGTGCTTCAGTTGTGGTAGAAAAAGAGCAGGCGCATCATTAAGGGTGGGTTGGCAGTTCATGAACTTGGCGAGGCGCGGCGTGGGCCCAAACGGAGCGCGGACGTTGGCAGCGAGCGCATATGCCCATCATTAAAACTAAGATCCTCAAGCTGATCTATGGCGGGGGATCGGAACCACTCGTCAAGCTTGGCTCGGTCCTTGCCATTGGAACGGAACTTTCCCATGATAAGGCCTCTGATTGGGTGATACATCTCCAATGTATCTACTTTTCCTAACGCTTTTCCTCTTGTTTTGGACTCTAACTTGCATGATATGAATGAAACTAACCCCGGACTGACGTAGTTTTTAGCAGAACTACCATAGTGTTGTTTTTGTGCAGAAATAAAAGTTCTCGGAATGGAATGAAACTTTGCGAGGATTTTTTATATCAATAAAGAGAATTTCTGGAGCCAAGAGATACCAGAGGGGGCACCTGGGTGGGCACAACCCACCAGGGCGCACCTGCCCCCCAGGTGCGCCCAGGTGGGTTGTCCCCACCTGGTGGCCCCGCTGACCCTAAAACCGACGCTATAAAATCACATTATTCCAGAAAAAATCAGGGAGAAAGAGTTATCGCGTTTCACGAGACGGAGCCGCTGTCGTCTCATGTTCTTCATCGGGAGGCCAAATCTGGAGTCCGTTTGGGGCTCCGGAGAGGGGGATCTTTGATCTTCGTCATCACCAACACATCTCCATCACAAATTCCATGATGCTCCCCATTGGGAGTGAGTAATTCCTTTGTAGGCTCGCTGGTCAGTGAGGAGTTGGATGAGATTCATCATGTAATCGAGTTAGTTTTGTTAGGGCTTGATCCCTAGTATCCACTATGTTCTGAGATTGATGTTGCTATGACTTTGCCATCCTTAATGCTTGTCACTTTGGGCCCGGGTGCCATGATTTCATATCTGAACAGTTTATGTTATCATCATTATATCCATATTCTAGATCCCATCTTGCAAGTTATAGTCACCTACTACGTGTTATGATCCGGCAACCCCGGAGTGACCACAGTAGGGACCACTCCCAGTGATGACCATAGTTTGAGGAGTTCATGTATTCACCGTGTGTTAATGCTTTGTTCCGGTTCTCTATTAAAATGAGGCCTTAATATCCCTTAGTTTCCAATAGGACCCCGCTACCACGGGAGGGTTGGACAAAAGATGTCATGCAAGTTCTTTGCATAAGCACGTATGACTATTTACAGAATGCATGCCAACATTATATTTATGAACTGGAGCTAGTGTCGTATCGCCCCAGGTTATAACTGTCTCATGATGAATATCATCCAACGAGTCACTGATCCAATGCCTACAGATTTATCTTATATTGTTCTTGCTAAGTTACTACTGCTACTTCTATCGCTGCTGCTACAATATCACCGCTATCACTGTTACCATTACCGTTGCTACTACTGCTATCATCAAAACTATCATACTACTGTGCTACCGATGACTTTGTTGCAGATAATTAATCTCTAGGTTGTGTTGAATTGACAACTCAGCTGCTAATACCTTCAAATATTCTTTGGCTCCCCTTGCGTCGAATCTATAAATTTGGGTTGAATACTCTACCCTCGAAAACTGTTGCGATCCCCTATACTTGTGGGTTATCAAGACCTTTTTCTGGCGCCGTTGCTGGGGAACATATCTATATTTGTTGAGTCACTTGGGATTATTATCATATTATCACCATGAAGAATTTGAAGGATGCTAAGACTAAGATTTTTTTCCTCAAAGACAAGGGGAGGTAAGGAACTGCCATCCAGCTCCGCTTTAGATTCACCTTCTGTTATAAGTAAACCTGCAACACCACAACATGCTATTAATTCTGATATGTCGCAAGTTATTGATGATGCTACTTCTGTTATGAATGCTACTCGTGATGATGCTAGTACCTTGCTTGATGATGATGTGCCATTAGGTGAATTTCTTGATGAACAAATTGCTAGAGTAAGACAACATGATATTATTGAATCTGATGATGAACTTGAAACTGAAAAGCTTGAAACACCTACTAGAACCAGTCCTCCTAGATATGAATTGCCAAAGGTACCGGAAGGTTATACTGTGAGCAAGGAGGCAACTAGAGAAATTTTTATGCAAGTATAAAGAAAGATCTCTGAATGCTAAAATGAAATGTGATCTTGAGTTTGCTACTTCACCTATTTTTATTGATGATAAGTATTATGAATTCTCTGTCGACCCAGAGTTAATCAGTTTGGTTGAATCTGATCCTTTCCATGGTTATGGAACTGAAACTGTTGTGGCACATCTTACTAAGTTGAATGATATAGCTACCCTTTTAGCTCATGGTGAGAAGATTCGCTATTACTATATTCTCAAGTTATTTGCGTTCTCATTAAAGGGTGATGCTAAAGCTTGGTACAATACTCTTGCTCCTGGTTGTGTGCGTAGTCCCAGGATATGAACTATTACTTCTCTGAAAAATATTTCCTTGCTCATAAGAAACAAGCTGCCTTGCATGAAATATTTAACTTTGTGCAAATTGAAGAAGAGAGTCTCCCACGAGCTTGGGGGAGGCTTCTCCAATTGATTAATGCTTTGCCTCATCATCCTCTTAAGAAAAACCAAATACTTGTTATCTTCTATAATGGACTAACCGATGCTTCTAGGGATTTCCTTGATAGTTGTGCCGGTTGTGTTTTTAGGAAATGAACTATTGGGCAAGCTGAAGAATTATTGAATAACATATTGAAAGATTATGATGATTGGACTCCTCCTGAAACACCTATTAAACCCACTCCAAATAAGACAGGTATCTTATATCTCAGTCCTGAATATATGCAAGAGGCAAAGAAATCTATGAAGGAAAAAGGTATTAAAGCCGAGAATGTTAAAAATTTACCACCTATTGAAGAAATACATGGACTTGAAGCACCACCACCACAAAAGGTGGTAGAGGTAAATCTTTAATGAAATTCAATGATAGTGATGATCCTTGTAATAAACATCCTAGTCAATGCCTTTATGAGTTTGATAATTACATTAGAAAGCAAGATCACTTCAATGCAAATGTTATGAAACAATTGAAATACAACTCTGATATGATTGCTCGCTTAAGTGACTTGTTATTTAGAATCTCAAATGATGTTAGAGGTGTAGGAAAGCATGCCTCTATGGTTCAAACTCAAGTAGAACAAGTTGCTAAACCTCAAAGAGAGTTACCTGATGAAATGAACAATAATATAAGTGACTTTGCTGTTAGAGTAGCAACTAGAAGGAGGTAAAATGACTCAGGAACCACTTTATCCTGAGGGACACCCAAAGAGAATTGAACAATACTCTCAAAGAATTAACACTGATGCACCTACTCCTTCTAAAAAGAAAAAGAAGAAGAGAAATAATAGGACTTTGCATGCCTCTAGTGAACCTGAAATGGAAAAACCTCCTGATAATGATAATTAAGTTTCTATCTCTGATGCTAAAACTCAATCTGGTAATGACACTCACCTACTAATAATGAAAAATATAATGATCAGGTTCATGAAGACACTCAACCAAATGATAAAAAAACCAGATAATGATGTTGAGATAGAACCAGCTATTGATCTTGATAACCCACAACCCATGAATAAAAGATATGATAAAAGAGAGTTTATTGCTAGAAAACATGGTAAGGAAAGAGAACCATGGGTTCAAAAGCCTATGCCCTTTCCACCTAAGTCAACTAAAAAGAAAGATGATGAAGAATTTGAACACTTTGCTGAAATGTTGAGGCCAGTTTTTCTGTGAACTCGCTTAACCGATATCTTAAAAATGCCTCCTTATGCAAAGTCTATGAAAGAATCACGAATAAGAGAAAAATACCGGAAGCTGAAATCTCCACTATGCTTGCTAATTATACTTTTAAAGACAGAGTACCTAAAAAACTTGGAGATCCGGGAATACCAACTATACCTTGCTCCATTAAAAGAAACTATGTGAAAACTGCTTTATGTGATTTGGGAGCTGGCGTTAGTGTTATGTATTTCTCTTTATATAAAAGACTTGATTTGAATAAATTCACACCTACTGAAATATCTTTGCAAATGGCTGACAAATCAACTATCATACTATTGGTATTTGTGAGGAAGTGCACGTAGTTGTTGCTAATGTTACTATTTTGACTAACTTTGTTATACTTGAGATGCCAGAGAACGACAACATGTCGATTATCCTTGGTAGACCCTTCTTGAATACTGCAGGGGCTGTTATTGATTGCAATAAAAGCAAGGTCACTTTCCATATCAATGGTAATGAGCATACGATGCACTTTCCAAAGAAAAAATTCCAAGTGAATGGTATTAATGTTATTGAAAAATCTCCAACAATCACTATTGGAAGTTTTTAGCTACCTCTACCTACTGTTAAAAAGAAATATGAAATGCTTATTGTTGGGGACATTCATATCCCCATTGAGGTAACTTAGTGATTTACGAAAGTTCTTCGGTATCATGCTAATTGAAAGTGGTCGTTAATAAGACTTGATCAACCTTATTAATGGATCATTTTTGAGAAGTATGAAGTCGATGAATTTAGTGAGCACAACCTTCTGTCCCTACCTTTTGTTTTCTATTTTTCTTAGTTAAATAACATAAAATGCCATGATTTAGTTGTTTTCTGAGTATTCCGTGCAATAAAAAATGACCCAAAATTAAAAGTTCTCAGAATGCTCTGAAAATTTGATACGATTTTTTTCTGAATTTTTGGTGCAAATAATATCAGAGGGAGGTGCACCAGGTGGGCACAACCCACCTGGGCGCGCCAGGACCCCCAGGTGCACCCTAGTGGGTTGTGGTCCCCACGGGCCCCCCTCACTTGCTTCTTCTTCCCACATCACTCCATTCACACAAAAAAATCACCATCACTCTCTCTCTTGTGTTCTTGCTCCCGAAACCGCGGATTTTGATCTCTTTGCTCGAAGCTCCATTTCCGAAACTGTTTCGGGGAATTCTTGCTTGGTATGTAACTCCTCAATGTGTCCAGTTAGTTTTTGTTTTTGTGGTTTATACTTAGAATAGTTAGCTACTCTTGGTGCTGTTGTAGATGAGCTTGAATGTTGAATTTTTAGAGTTCTAAGTAGTTTGAATGCTTGCTATGGCCTCTATACATCCCTATGAGTAGTTACTATCATTTTTGAGAAGTACTGTTGAGAAAAATTTTGTGGACTAAAAGTTTCAGAATTTTGTTCAGAGGAAAAAGATGAGTTTCTTTAGGAAGATTGCTTCCAAGAAGAACTCCAAGGGGGTTATTGGGGAGTCATTTGACAATGATCTCCATACCCCAAGATCGGCGGAGCTACGGCCGTGCGAGTGGACGCATAATGCGTTCATGGAAGGGGCTGGAATCCTTCAAGAATTCACACAATATGCTGCTAAAGCCGGCCTCACCGACTTCATTGCAGCTGATTGTGCACAGTATCATCTCCTCACAAACTCCTTTGTGCAAAACTTTCATTTTCATTCTAGCAATAATCCCCCTGAGGTGCAGTTTAATTTATATGCCGAAACTCGCCAGATCCCACTTACTGAATTTTGTGACATATGCATGTTTCCTTCTGATGGGGATTTGGTAGAGCCTAAGCCCTCAGAGTTTGATGGTTTTTACCATACTCTGACAATGGGGGATGAGAGAGGAGTATCATGCACCACTGCTATTAGCTTGTAGTTTCCTGCTGTGCATTATTTTGCCTTTTTTATTGCAAAGTGCTTGCTAGCGAGAGAGAAGGTGGGTTCACTTAGCACCCCAGACTTTGTTGTTCTGCGTCGCGCACTTTATGGCGACAACACTTATAGCCTGGGAGCTATTGTGGCACGTCGCCTTCACCTTAACAGATTCAAGGGTAAAATACATGGGGGCATTTACGCTACTCGCTTGGCGACTCACTTCAATGTGCAGATACGCCAGCATGATCATCCTTTGCCCAGAGCTTACCTGGATATATAAGCTATGAAAGACCACCAGTTTATTACTGCTGATTATACTAATATTGATATGCCTTACAAGTTAGTTTTTAGTGAGAAAACTCGTGACATTATTCCCTTTCCTGCACCTGCTTTGTTTGATCATGTTGCCAGGGGCAGATACAAGATTATGCCTGAGGACATAGTCGCTTACCGGAACAACCAGGCTGCGACATAGGAGGAGCCTCAATAGTGGGATCCTATGGTGCCTGCTCCTCAGCACTTCAACATTGGACCTCATGGCTTCTACGACTGGTGATTACCAAGTTAGGCCAAAAGCCTAAGCTTGGGGGAGTACGTATTCCCACTGACATTACATTCATGTTCACACATTTCATTCCAGTTGTCGGTGTCCACACTTTTTCATTGTATCATCCATGTTTAATTTATTTTCTTGCTTTCTTCTTGTGTGTTTGAAAAACTTTTAGAAAATCCAAAAAATATGTTTCTTGCTTTTTTTTCTTCCTAGTTTAAATTGTTGGAGCACTAAAAAGAAAACCCAAAAAGATTTCCTTGTTCTTCTTTTACTTGTTGGGATCTTTCCCGTGTAAATAGTTTTTCTCGTTTTTGTTTTTCTCTTTTCATTTGCTTGCTTTTGAAAAACCAAAAACTCAAAAAAATATTTCAGTGTGTTTCTCTGAATTTCTTTTCTTTTTATTGAGTCACACCGAGGAAAAGACCATGATGAAAAAAGTTGAGTGGATCTCATTTGCATTATTGAATGATCTAACAAAGAGCCCATATTACCTTGTCTTCTCCTCTTGAATAAAATGTTTGCAGATTCCAACTTAGTCCACAGCACTCTTGTCCTATTATTATTTTAAATCGTTCGGTCGTGCAAGTGAAAGGCAATAATGACGATATTAGATGAACTAGCCGTGGCAGAGAGAAATGGGTATGAACTCGACTTGTTCTGTTTTTGTAAATATGATTAACCTAGTATCCATGATTCACCCTATTATGATCAAACATGTTTGCAATGACAATTAGAGATTATAGTTCCTCATGCCATGCATAAGTAGCTAGGAGTGAATAATGACTTATCTTGGATATCAACATTGCGTTAAAATGATTGTGATGTAGTATCATGATATGGTATCCTCCTCTGAACGTTCGAGTGGCTTGACTTGGCACATGTTCATGCATGTAGTTTAATCAAAACCAACATATCCTCTATGATATTTATGTTCATGGTGTTCATATCCTAATCATGCTAGTATGCAATGTTACTTATGCATAATGCATGTTCATGACCGTTGTTGCTCTCTAGTTGGCTGGTTCTCAACCTATTTGCTAGCCTTCACTTGTACTAAGTGGGAACTCTGCTTGTACATCAAAAATCTGAAACCCAAGTTATTCCGGACGAGTCCACTATACCTACCTATATGCGATATTACCCTGCCGTCCTAAGTAAATTTGCATGTGCCATCTCTAAAAACTTCAAATAAATATACTTTTTGTGTGCTTGGAACGTTCAGGACGAGTGTTTATTCACTCGCCATCGCGCGAGAAAAGGGCGGTAATAGGGATGCCCAGTCCCAAACTGCAAAAAGAAAAGAGCTTACAAATAATCGAACAAAAACTCCCAATGGAGTCATGACCTTTACATTTCCACTTGGGAACTACCACTAGCGTGTTTAGCAGGGAAGATATTGATAACTGATAGTCATGAAGTAAATGAGAAGGGTGCATGTCTCAAAATATCATTTACCTCTTTAAAAACATGAGCTCTGGCACCTCTGCAAATCACTGCTTCCCTCTGTCAAGGGACTATCTATTTACTTTTATATTGTATCATCACCTTCTCAAATAAGCGCCAGAACCTAAGAGCACTGCTGTCATGCTGATGCATTGTGTGTATCTAATATTGGGTGCATCATGACTGGATATTTTCTACCACGAATTACAATGTTTAGTCGCTGCTTGAACTTTCGGGGTGCTCTGCATTTATGTTTTGCGGTCTCAGAAAGGGCTAGCGAGATACCATTATTGTCATATTGTATCATGGTTGTTTTGACAACATGTTGCCGTTTGAGATATCTTATTATTGCTCACTAGTTGATTATTTCATTGATATGAGTTAATATAATTATTAAGAGTTATTGTCAACATGGTTAGTTATAATCTTTGCTGAAAACCCGGGCGCTGTTTAAGCTTATTTATGAAACAAGAGTAAAAGAGTTCGTAAAAGTTTTTCTTTTTCACTTTCAGTTTATCAACTAAATTGCTTGAGGGCAAGCAAAGGTTTAAGCTTGGGGGAGTTGAATGTCTCTAACATATCTACTTTTCCTAACGTCTTTCCTCTCGTTTTGGACTCTAATTTGCATGATTTGAATGAAACTAACCCCTGACTGACGTTGTTTTCAGCAGAACTACCATGGTGTTGTTTTTGTGCAGAAATAAAAGTTCTCGGAATGGAACGAAACTTTGTGTCGATTTTTTATATCAATAAAGAGAATTTCTGGAGCCAAGAGATTCCTGAGGGGGGCACCTCGGTGGGCACAACCCACTAGGGCGCGCCTGCCCCTCCCCCCCCCCCCAGGTGCGCCCAGGTGGGTTGTCCCCACCTGGTGGCCCCGCTGACCTTGAAGCCGACGCTATAAAATCACATTATTCTAGAAAAAGACAGGGAGGAAGAATTATTGCGTTTCACGAGATGAAGCCGTCGCTATCTCCTGTTCTTCATCAGGAGGCCAGATCCGGAGTTCGTTTGGGGCTCCGGAGAGGGGGATCTTTGATCTTCGTAATCACCAACACATCTCCATCGCCAATTCTATGATGCTCCCCACCGGGAGTGAGTAATTCCTTCGTAGGCTCGCCGGTCGGTCAGGAGTTGGATGAGATTCATCATGTAATCGAGTTAGTTTTGTTAGGGCCTAATCCCTAGTATCCACTATGTTCTGAGATTGATGCTGCTATGACTTTGCCATGCTTAATGCTTGTCACTTTGGGCCCGGGTGCCACGATTTCAGATCTGAACCTTATCACCATTATATCCATGTTCTAGATCCGATCTTGCAAGTTATAGTCACCTACTACGTGTTATGATCCGGCAACCCCGGAGTGACAACAGTCGGGACCACTCCTAGTGATGATCGTAGTTTGAGGAGTTCATGTATTAACCGTGTGTTAATGCTTTGTTCCAGTTCTCTATTGAAAGTAGGCCACAATATCCCTTAGTTTCCAATAGGACCCCGCTGCCATGGGAGGGTAGGACAAAAGATGTCATGCAAGTTCTTTCCATAAGCACATATGACTATTTACGGAATACATGCCTACATTATATTTATGAACTAGAGCTAGTGTCGTATCGCCCTAGGTTACAACTGTCTCATGATGAATATCATCCAACAAGTCACCGATCCAATGCCGACGAATTTATCTTATGTTGTTCTTGCTAAGTTACTACTGCTACTGCTATCGTTACTGCTACAATATCACTGCTATCACTGTTACCTTTACCATTGCTACTACTGCTATCATCAAAACTATCATACTACTGTGCTACTGATCACTTTGCTGCAGATAATTAATCTCCAGGTGTGGTCGAATTGACAACTCAGCTACAAATACCTTCAAATATTCTTTGGCTTCCGTTTTGTCAAATCTATAAATTTGGGTTGAATACTCTACCCTCGAAAACTTTTGCGATCCCCTATACTTGTGGGTTATCATTGGGCCATGGTGACTGTCGAGGATCTGGGAGAATGCATCCAAGCTTTTGCGATAGCCATGGCAGAGCTCGTGGGCGTCGAGGTGGTCGACAGGGGTGAGAAGTCATAGGGGGCGCCACCGCCGGGAAAGGGCGGTTGTCCTCGCCCCATATTTGATTGGGAGGAGGGATATAATGACTCTCAACATATCATCGGGGAGGTTGCTGATGAAGTCTAAGTCTATTGGAGTCGCTTGCGGTTCTTTCTCGACCTGCCTCCGCTTGTTGGCAGCCTCGTTCTCCACCTCGTCGGTGGCGATGGAAACCTTTGTCCCCATATTCACATTGTGCTCCGCTGCGGGCGGAGAGAGAGGATTGTGTGTGTGGCGAGGATGGGGACTGGGGGTGCGGCCGCTCGAGTGCGCCATTAATACAAACCAGTGGGAGCGAGGCGGGCGGTGGTCAAAGGCTGTCTTGCTTCTCGGTGAGAACGACTGCTTAATCTATGAATGAAATAGTACTAGTGGTTTTTAGCTGCATATTTTGACAAATCGCAGTGTTACAAGGTTGACAAATGGCAATGTTACTAGATCAACAAATGTCAATATTTCCAGTTTGACAAATGGCAACATACCAAATATGATAGATGCAAATCTTACCAAATTGTTTGTACTTGGTTGCACACGGGTCATCCAAATCAACCGTTTGCGTTGAAGGGATGTACAAATCCTGCTCGGCACATTTTCTCTTGGCTTAGCGTCGAAGTTTGGCTTTGCATACAATATTCAACTGAACCATTTGCATTGAAGAGATGCACAAATCCTACATTGAACAGCTTGCACGCTTCCCATGATAGCATGCCAAGTTTCATGAATTTCAGAAGAGTTTTGGATTTACTAGAATTTAAAAAGCAGGTATCTCAGTGTTTGGGGCTGAGTGACGGTGGCAGGGTGTTTGACATTCCTTCCTATTTCTTGCGTGGGACCTAAGCATGCAGCCAAGGACACATATTTGAATTTTCAACCAATTTATATGCATTAGAGCATGTGCCTGTAGTTCAAATTTGAATTATGCACATAAATGCATTGGAAACTCAATTAATGTATAAAAAATGTCCAAACGAACCTCGAAAAAATTTAAATTTTAACACAACACTCATGTTGTTCTATGTTGACACTACAGAAAAAATTGAAAGCAATAACAGGCAACATATATTGTTTCGTCCCCAAAGGTGGCACGTTCCCTACCGAAACCATGAGGCTCTTGTTGTGAGAAGCTCTGGTTTGTAGAAGCTTATACCGAAACCTGCCCCAAATGGGACAAAAAAATTACCACGGCATGTTGATGCCACCCCATGATAGCATGCCAAGTTTCATGAATTTCAGAAGAGTTTTGGATTTACTTGAATTTAAAAGGCAGATATCTCAATGTTTGCGGCCGAGTGACGGTGGCAGGGTGTTTGACATTCATTCCCATTTCTTGCATGGGACCTAAGCATGCAACCAAGGACACGAACTTGAATTTTCAACCAATTTATATGCATTAGAGCATGTGCTTGTAGTTCAAATTTGAATTATGCTCATAAATGCATTGAAAACTCAATTAATGTATAAAAATGTCCAAACGAACCCTGGAAATTCCAAATTTTAACACAACACTCCTGGTGTTCTATGTTGACACTAGAGAAAAAAATGAAAGCAGTAAGAGGCAACGGATATCGTTTTGTCCCCAAAGGTGGCACGTTCCCTACCGAAACCATGAGGCTCTTGTTGTGAGAAGCTCTGGTTTGTGAGAAGCTTATACCCAAACTTGCCCCAGATGGGACAAAATTTTTACCACGACATGTTGATGCCGCTGCATGATAGCATGCCAAGTTTCATATATTTCATAAGAGTTTTGGATTTACTAGAATTTAAAAAGCAGGTATCTCAATGTTTGCGGCCGAGTGACGGTGGCAGGGTATTTGACATTCATTCCCATTTCTTGCATGGGATCTAAGCATGCAACCAAAGACACGGATTTGAATTCTCAACCAATTTATATGCATTAGAGCATGTGCCTGTAGTTCAAATTTGAATTATGCACATAAATGCATTGAAAACTCAATTGATGTATAAAAATGTCCAAACGAACCCCAAAAAAAATCCTAAAACTAACACAACACTCATGTTGTTCTATGTTGGCACTAGAAAAAAATTGAAATCAAGAAGAGGCAACGGATATCGTTTCGCCCAGAAAGGTGAAACGTTCTCTACCGTAACCATGAGGCTTGTTGTGAGAAGCTTTGGTTTGTGAGAAGCTTATATACCCCAACCTGCCCAAACGAGACAATATTTTTACCACTGCATGTTGATGCCGTTCCATGCTAGCGTGTTAAGTTTCATAAATTTCAGACGTGTTTTCGATTTGCTAGAATTTAAAAACCATGTATCTCAATGTTAGCGGCCGAGCGACAGTGGCAAGGTGTTTGACATTCATTCTCATTTCTTGCATGGGACTTAAGCATGTAACCAAGGACACACATTCCAATTTTGAACCACTTTGTATGCACTGGAGCATGTGCATGTAGTTCAAATTTGAATTATGCCCAAGAATGCATGGAGAACTCAGTTAATGTATAAAAATGTCCAAGCGAACCCCGAAAAATCCCAAAAAATGACACAACACTCGTGTTGTTCTATGTTGACATGAGAAAAATTTAGAAAGTAAGAAGAGGCAACATATATCGTTTGTCCCCCAAGGTGGCACGTTCCCTACCGAAACCATCAGGCTTGTTGTGAGAGAAGCTCTGGTTTGCGAGAAGCTTATACCCAAACCTGCCCCAAATGAAAGTATTTTTACCATGACATGTCGATGTTGTTCCATGATATCATGTCAAGTTTCATGAATTTCAGTCGAGTTTTCAATTTACTAGATTTCTAAAACCATGTATCTCAATGTTAGTGGCTGAGCGACAGTGTCAAAGTGTTTGGCATTCATTCTCATTTCTTGCATGTGACCTAAGCTTGCAACCAAGAACAAACATTTGATTTTTTAACCCATTTTTATGGACTGGAGCATGTGCATGTAGTTCAATTTTTAATTATGCACATAAATGCCTAAAAAACTCAGTTAACGTATAAAAAAGTCCAAATTATCCCTGAAAAAAAATCCAAAAATTGCACAACACTCCTGTTGTTCTATGTTGACATGAGAAAAAAATATGAAAGCAAGAAGAGGCAATAGATATCGTTTCGTCCCCACTGTAGGGTTTGCAATATGTTTATGATCTACTTATGGTGGGTGGCGTGAGTGACAGAAGCACAGACCCGAGTAAGTAAGTTGTTTGCGTATGGGATAAAGGGGACTTGATACTTTAATGCTATGGTTGGGTTTTACCTTAATGAATCTTTAGTAGTTGCGGAGCTTGCTAGAGTTCCAATCATAAGTGCATATGATCCAAGTAGAGAAAGTGTGTTAGCTTATGCCTCTCCCTCAAATAGAATTGCAATAGTGATTACCAGTCTAGTTATCGATTGCCTTGGACAAATAACTTTCTCATAACAAAAAGCTCTCTACTAATACTTACTTTATTGCTTCTTTATCTAAACAGCCCCTAGTTTATATTTACGTGTTCTTTATTATCTTGCAAACCTATCCTATCACACCCACAAAGTACCTCTAGTTTCACACTTGTTCTAGGTAAAGTGAACGTCAAGCGTACGTAGAGTCGTATCAGTGGCCGATAGGACTTGAGAGAGTATTTGTTCTACCTTTAGCTCCTCGTTGGGTTCAACACTCTTACTTATCGGAAGAGGCTACAACTATCCCGTATACTTGCGGGTCATCACATATCAATGGTACTGGGTCACCGACAATAGTCAGGCAACGAAGAACATAACCAACACCAACATGTACTACTACCAAGCATGACATACGATAGAAATACTAGCAAGTAGAACATGATAACGGAGTGCAAGAAATCATAACATGACTGTAACCACTGATCCATAAGCATAACCGAAATAACAACAGCAGTAGCAAAACAAACAGACAGTTATTAAAGATTCAAGTTGAAAACCAATGCTACTGCATGGCTATCATTCAAATGGTGGTTGTGGCTTGCCTGGGAGTGATGAAAGCTCCTGGAATAAGTGCGGAAATCTTGCGGAATGAATCGCCGGAAAATGTTCTCTCTCGGAGGGGGCTGATTAGGGGCAAGGGCAAAAAGGTCATTTCCAGTATGTCAAACCATAGTGAAAATGATGGGAACAGAACGAGCTCGACAAGACGAAGATGTGGGCGTTGGATTCACCTCATTCGGTGTCTTAAGCAAAAAGTTGTGGCTGACCACTTTTTACGCAGAAAAGGGGCTAAACAGTGAACGTTCACAATATAACCAGTTCGGCCGGCTGGGCTGAAAAAGAGAAAGCGTATTTAGAAGATTACGCCTTCGGAACAGAGGAGACACATTTCAGCCCGTAGCAGAACTAATGTACACTTTCATTAAAAGAACACGTACTTACGCAAAATGCGCTTCCACTTAAGTGGCTGGGCCCGGGGCTTGGGGTCGCTGACGCGCGGGTCCCGCGAGGGTGGGGCCCGTCATTTATCCACGTTGGTCGACCGGGCCAAAGCATGCAGAGGCGGGGCCAGGCCTAAGTGGCTGCCAGGTGGGGTCCTGATGACCCACAAGTGTAGGGGATCTGTCGTAGTCCTTTCGATAAGTAAGAGTGTCGAACCCAACGAGGAGCAGAAGGAAATGACAAGCGGTTTTCAGTAAGGTATTCTCTGCAAGCACTGAAATTATCGGTAATAGATAGTTTTGTGATAAGGCAATTTGTAACGGGTAACAAGCAATGAAAGTAAATACGGTGCAGCAAGGTGGCCCAATCCTTTTTG
This sequence comes from Triticum dicoccoides, assembly GCF_002162155.2. Classification (NCBI taxonomy): domain Eukaryota; kingdom Viridiplantae; phylum Streptophyta; class Magnoliopsida; order Poales; family Poaceae; genus Triticum; species Triticum dicoccoides. Next base: position 412,033,854 of record NC_041383.1, read on the forward strand.
TAGCAAAGGACAAGCCTAGGCAAGTTCTTATATAGAGAAAAGCGCTCCCGAGGACACATGGGAATTATCATCAAGCTAGTTTTCATCACGCTCATATGATTCACGTTCGTTACTTTGATAGTTTGATTTGTGGGTGGACCGGTGCTTGGGTACTGCCCTTTCTTGGACAAGCATCCCACTTATGATTAACCTCTATTACAAGCATCCGCAACTACAAAAGAAGTATTAAGGTAAACCTAACCATAGCATGAAACAAGTAGATCCAAATCAGCCCCTTACGAAGCAATGGATAAACTAGGGTTTAAGCTTCTGTCACTCTAGCAACCCATCATCTAATTATTACTTCCCAATGCCTTCCTCTAGGCCCAAATATGGTGAAGTGTCATGTAGTCGACCTTCACATAACACCACTAGAGGAGAGACAACATACATCTCATCAAAATATTGAACGAATACCAAATTCACATGACTACTAATAGCAAGACTTCTCCCATGTCCCCAGGAACAAACGTAACTACTCACAAAGCATATTCATGTTCATAATCAGAGGTGTATTAATATGCATTAAGGATCTGAACATATGATCTTCCACCAAATAAACCAACTAGCATCAACTACAAGGAGTAATCAACACTACTAGCAACCCACGGGTACCAATCTGAGGTTTTGGTACAAAGATTGGATCCAAGAGATAAACTAGGGTTTGAGAGGAGATGGTGCTGGTGAAGATGTTGATGGAGATTGACCCCCTCCCGATGAGAGGATCGTTGGTGATGACGATGGTGATGATTTCCCCCTCCCGGAGGGAAGTTTCCCCGGTAGAACAGCTCCGCCGGAGCCCTAGATTGGTTCCGCCAAGGTTCCGCCTCGTGGCGGCGGAGTTTCGTCCCGTAAGCTTGCTTATGATTTTTTCTAGGGTAAAAGACTTCATATAGCAGAAGATGGCCACCAAAGGGCAGCCAGGGGGCCCACGAGGCAGGGGGCGCGCCCAGGGGGTAAGGCGCCCCCCCACCCTCGTGGATGGTGGGTGGCCCCCCTCAGGTATTTCTTCCGCTCAATATTTTTTATTAATTCCAAAAATGACTTTCGTGGAGTTTCAGGACTTTTGGAGTTGTGCAGAATAGGTCTCAAATATTTGCTCCTTTTCCAGCCCAGAATTCCAGCTACCAGCATTCTCCCTCTTCATGTAAACCTTGTAAAATAAGAGAGAATAGGCATAAGTTTTGTGACATAACGTGTAATAACAGTCCATAATGCAATAAATATCAATATAAAAGCATGATGCAAAATGGACGTATCAGGTCCTTAGGGAGGGGGCCCCACTGGCAGGTCTTCTTCTTCCTCCTCCCGTTCACCCGTGATGCAGAGACGAGGCCAGCGGCCCCGACGCGGATCCCCAGCGACTCCAGCCACATCTCGCATCGCTCAACCTATGGACGAGTTCAGCAGGAGGAGCCGCACCCGATGGGGTATTCCATGGTCGCCGTGGTGGACTGAGTAGGCCGTGAGCAAGGGCATGGCGGACAGTGGTTTCCTATAGAAAAAGAAAGGGCCAAAAATCAGGCTGTGAGACAAGCCATTAAGCAACACCTCATCCCCTTTTAATAGTATTGGCTTTCCTATAGACTCAATGTGATCTTGGATCACTAAAATGAAAATGTAGAGTCTTGAGCTCTTGCCAACATGAGTCCTTAGAATTTTCAGGGGTCCACATCTCTAGTCCATGCCATACCTATCACTGAACTTTCTGAAATATCGCACTTGAAAGAGTATTAGTCCAATGAGCTATATGTTGTTATGACGTACCAAAACCAATCGGGGATTAGTTGCACTTTCACTCGTACACGGACAAGCCAAGATCAGAACAAGATGAACAAGAGATTCAAAGCATGAACAAGTAGATCGGAAGGATCCAAGACCAAGGCAAAGGAGCCAGATACTATCAAGAAAAGAAGCCTCCCTTGCCGGGCAGGCGAGCCCAGCAAGGGGCGAGGCCACACCCAGAAGGAGATGACCAAGGCATCCCAGCAGGGCCTGCCGGGACTCGCGGAGACCAGATTACCTCACTGACTACTCCACCATGACCCACATCATCGATCAGTGCGGTGTCAAGCCGCGGAGTGATTAAGTGGCAACCATTCGCCACATGGCGTCCACTTCCTACCAAGGAAACCCATAGATGACACCCGTCCAATGACGTGTCAAACGAGCAGGCGTGGAGCTGGCAAGATAGCCCGGCAAGCCTTACCGGGGAACCAATGACGTGACACTAAGTGGTGCATTAAATGTGCGCTGATAGCCTGTAGAGTTAGGTATGATAGCACTATTTGCTATCATATCAATGTCTAATGAATAAACTGCCACTGTGGTGACCCCTTAACCTATAAAAGGAGGCCCAGGGCAACCGTAGAAAGGGTTCGCGAGGTTGGAAAGCTAGACTACCCGCTCCCCTGTATGCGCGTAGTCGTTGTCGCCTCAAGGCAACCCTTGCTGGACAAGTGTACTACGCACCCCCACCACCTTTCCACCATTAATCCACCAAAGCAGGAGTAGGGTTTTACGCTTCACGGCGGCCCAAACTGGGTAAAAACTGCCCGTGTGATCCCTGTCATGCTGCCCCACATTGGTCTGCTCTTTGTGCAACACGACTCCCCCTGCCGAACCAGCAAGGGGCCGCCCTGATCCCATAGGTGGCCGTGGTTTCCCGCGACATCTTTGGCGCGCCAGGTAGGGGGATCGCTTGTGCGAACCTGAAGACATAGGCAACGTGTCATCTTCACCGCCATTTGCGTCCTCGGCGACACCATCGACTATGGCACTTGCAAAGACAAAGAAGCGGAGCGGGGCCGTTCCTGCACCATATTGTTGGTCTCCATGCCTCGCCGCGGTCGCGACTGTGGCGATGATTCCCGCTGGAGGCAAGAGACCCGTCCCGGCGGCCCGCATGGTGCATCCACCGATCGGGCACTGCTCGGAGAGAGGACACAAAACCTGCGGGCATGAGCTTCCTCCTCCCCGTCTCTTCCCTTCGTCAGCAGTCGAATCGCTTCAGCCCCGGCGACATCAACGTCGATGACTACCACGCGTCGCTCGGCCCAGAATTCGCCCTACCTAGGGCAATCCTGAGAGAAATGCAGGTATCAGTCCGTCGATTGGCACTCTGGCAAGCGTATTTCGGCAAGGCTGCCTGCATCGGCACGACCCACACACTGGTGGCCGCTGGACTGACCCGAAAGGAGAAGAGAAAGAGGGGGGAGCCAGAGAAGCTCGGCACTAAGCCCCAGTGTCCGCCAACCACGCGAAATGCATATCGACCACTACCGAGGACGAAGAAACCACCTGATTGGCTCTTGCTTTGCCGGGTGCCGCAAGCACACTCAGCACGTGTGGCCCAGCAGAAGAGAAGGAAGCCCAAAACGAAAGCTAAGTTCGTTTATCATTTCTTCATAGATGCTCTAGAGTTCTTTGCAGTCGTTTATCCCTTAACCCTAGTGAGCGTTCGTATTGTGAAAATTCTCATGTGATGGAACCTCGGCTAGCTTCTTTGGTTGCTCCATCGTCCTGTCCAGAGCCATGCTCATGGGACGAGAGGTTGCACCGAGAACTACCTGGGAAAAACCTGTCGGGACGCATCCATGCCAAGATGCCTGTTATGGGCCAGACCCTTAGGACAATCGCGGCAATATGATACCGGCAGGCATCCAAAACATACATGGAAACAGATCATACGAACGCAAGCATACGGGGCACAAAGGGATAAACATGCAACTAATATTCAACCCAAAATATCAGTTTCACACAAATGTTAGAGATAAGATGACTAAACACCAAATATGTGACATGTTTCATTACAGGGCAACAGTGCCCCAACACTCGGCTTGGTGACCAAGCGGAGCGATTCAGACCCGGAGGACCCTGTCGGCCCGTGATGCAACCTTCTCCCTGGCAGCTGTGACGTCGGGTCAAGATCTGGGTGGAGACAGGCGATGTTGCTCAGGACCATGAAGAGGGCATTGCGAGCCAGCTTCCGGGACTCGGTCGTGAAGCGCTGGGCCCTCCCCACTTCATGCGCCCCCATCTTCTCGATCAACTCACTGAAGAAGAACCCCAATTTGGCGCTTGGAACCTCGTGCTGGCTGAGCGAGAAAACTGGGCCGTCCATGCCCATCACCGCAGCCCGAGCACCTAGACGTTCACTATGTCGATCAGGCTCTTGATCTAGAGGTTGCTTGATAACCCACAAGTATAGGGGATCAATTGTAGGTTCTTTTGATAAGTAAGAGTGTCGAACCCAACGAGGAGCTAAAGGTAGAAAAAATATTCCCTCAAGTTCTATCGACCACCGATACAATTCTACGCACGCTTAGCGTTCGCTTTACCTAGAACAAGTATGAAACTAGAAGCACTTTGTAGGTGTTGTAGGATAGGTCTGCAAGAATATAAAGAGCGCGCAAATATAAACTAGGGGCTCTTTAGATAAAGAAGCAATAAAGTTAGTATAGCGAGTGTGGAAAAGTGGTGGTAGGAGTTGCGGAATTGTCCCTGAGCAATTGACTACTTTACTAGACCGATAGAAAGTTTTATGTGGGAGAGGCCACTGCTAGCATGTCATCCCTGACTTGGAATTCTATGCACTTATGATTGTAACTATTAGCAAGCATCCTCAACTACTAACATTCATTAAGGTAAAACCCAACCATAGCATTAAGATATATTGGTCCCCCTTCAATCCCGTATGCATCAATTTCTATGCTAGGTTGAAGCTTCTGTAACTCTTGCCCTCCAATACATAGTCCTATCAACATGCAACTAACCCTATGGTGTGATCCACGCGCGCGCTCATATGATGGGCACCAATGGACAGCAACATAACCACAAGCAAATTAAACCAATCATAGCAATTCACCAATTACCGATAGGACAATGAAAATCTACTCAGACATCATAGGATGGCAACACATCATTGGATAATAATATGAAGCATAAAGCACCATGTTCAAGTAGAGGGTACAACGGGTTGCGGGAGAGTGGACCGCTGTAGATAGATGAGGGAAGGTGATGGAGATGTTGGTGAAGATGACGGAGGTGTTGGTGTAGATCGCGGTGATGATATGGCCCCGGCGGCGTTCCGGCGCCACCGGGAGAGAGGGGGAGAGCCCCCATTCTTCTTCTTCTTCCTTGACCTTCTCCCTAGATGGGAGAAGGGTTTCCCCTCTGGTCCATGGTCTCCATGGCGTGGGAGGGGCGAGAGCCCCTCCGAGATTGGATCGGTCTCTCTGTCTCTCTCTGTTTCTACGTTCCTCGATTCTGCCCTTTCACCGTTTCTTATATTCCCGGAGAACCGTAACTCTGATTGGATTGAAACCTTCAACACGATTCATTTCCGGATATTAGCTTTCTTGCGGCAAAAGAAGAGCAGCAACCACCTTACGGGGTGTCCACGAGGGTCAGGGGCACGCCCCCCTGCCTCGTGGGCCCCTCGAGCATCGTCTCGCGTTGATTCTTCTTCCCAAAAATCATAAATATTCCAAAAATATTCTCCATCCGTTTTTATCCCGTTTGGACTTTGTTTGATATGGGTTTTCTGTGAAATATAAAACATGCAACAAATAGGAACTGGCACTGGGCACTGGATCAATATGTTAGTGTCGAATTTCGGGTTCCGGCTGACCCTTGAGGTTCGAACTCTGGGGTGCGCACGAAGATCTTTCCCCTACCAGCTCGCGTCTCGAGGTCTCGCAAGGAATCTAAGCTAGAAAGAAGAACACACAAGGGACACGAGGTTTATACTGGTTCAGGCCACAATTGTGGTGTAATACCCTACTCCAGTGTGTGGTGTGGTGGATTGCCTCAAGGGCTGATGATGAACAATACAAAGGGAGAACAGCCTCGCGAGGGGCTGTTCTTGAGCTGGTGCGACGAGCTGCTTGGGTGAGTTCAGTCGCCTCTCTCTAGTCTATGCGCAATCTAGATCCGATCTGATCTCCCCCTTGCCCTGTGGTGGCTAGCTCTATTTATAGAGGGAGGCCCCGGGCCTCTTCCCAAATAATGAGCGGGAAGGGCGCCAACAATTGGCCATTTTGAAGGGAAACATCTAGTACACTTATCCTGACTAAAGTTGGTCTTCGTCTGCCAAAGACTCTGGTGGTGACGCCGTCCTGGGCTCCATGGTGATTTCCATCCTGCCGCTCTGCTGGTCTTGGTCTTGTTGCACCAAAACGGTAACCTTTGCCTGATATCTTGGCCTGTGCTTGCCCCCTTTGCACCAAAGGGGAAACAAGGACACTGCGCAGGCCGGCGCCTGCCTGGCGCCTGCCTGGTCTCGATCGTCATGGCTTGCGTCACGGGCACCTCGCGAGGTACCCTGCCTTGATCTCTCCGCCTCCTCGCGAGCCTGCATGATGAGGCTGCTCCTGAGGAAGCTTCCTGTCGTCCGCCCCGCGAGGCTTGGCCCCTCGCGAGGGTCTTGAGCTTGAGCTGATGAAGCTGGGCTGCACTGGGCCCCCACTTGAGCCACGCCGTAGGCCGCAGGCAGGCAAGTCTGGGGACCCCCGTTCGCAGAATGCCGACAGTAGCCCCCGGGCCCAAGGCGCGCCCGGACTTGGCTTAGCAGAGAAGCAAAGGGGCGAGTGTGAAGCGCCGTGGGCCCCAATAGCATGCGGCCTTGGGCACCGCGTGGTGATTGATTGGACATGGGCGTCCCCGCTTCCCCACGACGCCTCAGCAGCCGCACAACTTGACAAGTCCCTGCATGCAAAAATTGGTCATGATTACCTGCGATCGTGGTGGCCGACGGTTGGCCTTCTCCGGCTATAAGTACGGAACGGCGTGAGCCCTTCCAGTCCATCCCTTCGTGCTACTCCTTTTCTTATTCTTCCTCGCCCTTGCTCCACCTTACGCCAATGGCGCCTATCCGCCGGTTTTCTGCAGAAGAGAAGGGAAAGGCCCCCCGAGAGGGTCCCGACCTGCTTCCGCTGAAGAAGCGGCCAGTCCTTTGTCGCCGAGGTGAGGGTGCTTGGCAGGAGGCGGCAAGGCCCTGGTACGAGCGGCCACCGCCTGGGTTTCCGCTGCCCTTGTACACCTGAATCGAGGGCCCTAGAGAAGAAGGCACCGAGCGACACCGACGGTGCCGCCGTCGATGCCAGCGGGTTACGGCGGTGCGCGTCATTCCCCCTGGAGTCCACACCGAGGGCTCCTCTCGCGAGCTCGTGCTTCACACTGCCATGCCTCCTCGATCTTGGATTCGCCTTCCTCCCTCCTTCGCCTTTGAGATTTCGCCAAGGGGGCCTCGGGAGCTCTGGCTGCAGCACGCCGACTGCAACACCCCCACAGCCGGGGCGGAGGTCGAGGTTGTCGCCCCGGGCAAGGTCTTCCTGACCCGCGGCTGGGGCGAGATCGCCCGGGTCTGCCGGACGGGGGGTGCCCTCGTAATCCATCTCGAATATGATGGCGCCTCCTTGATGTTCTTCAAGGTCTTCGATGCGGAAGGACGCCGGCTGGAATGCTGCCCCAAGGGAGGCGGCCGGAGCATCGGCGTGGCAAGGGCCAGGCATGCCAACCGCTTCCCCAGCAGCTCCTCAGGCAGCAGCGGAGGAGCCGGAGGGTCCAGCGACTCCGCCGAGCTTCACGTGACTCCGGATACGAGCGACGACAAATATGAGCCCCCGAGCTCGTGTCGCCCTCGGAGCAGGGCGGGTTCATCAGGCTGTCGGCGCTGCTGATCTGGATGGGGTTGGCGCCAGCGCCTGATGACCCACTGTTGATGATGGTGTCTCCTACAAAGGCGCGCATAGTTATCGCTCCTTAGCACCTTTTGTTCCCTGCGAGGAACCGAAATGACACCCCATGGGGGTATGTAAGGCGCCTGCCATGTTTTTATGAATTCTACATCCTTGTCATGAAATGATGCGGGAGGCGCATTCTGCCCCGGCTCAGTTCCCCCTTTCTTTCCTCACGAGCGCTTGGTGCTCTACGCCGACAGGTCCCGGTCCCCGGGCAAGCTTCAGTCGTCGCTGGTATGCCAGGTCGCGATGTCGTGGTCAAGGCCAGGAGGTGAGTGGCCCGAGGTCCAGTAAGAGCCCCTGAGTCACGATGCTCAGGAGGTCCCCTTTGGTGCTCAAGCAACCTCCGCTGGGCAAGAAAGGCAGGCAACGTTGCCGTGACAGAGCTACAGTAGGAAAGGGTTTAGCGCTAAGTCGATCCAGTTTTTGCGTGACTTATCTTGTACGTTCGAAGTGGTTTTCGGCGAAGTGACGGGCCTGCATGGCGGCAGCTGAAGTGTTCCTGGGTTAGGTCCTCGCGAGCTTATTCCCTCTTCCCCACACTTCCCTTCATGCTCTACGTCCTCAGGTCTCGTCCCTCGAGCGAGCTCAGCCACCGCTGGTATGACAGGTTGCGATGCCGTGGGTCAAGGCCAGGGGGTGAGGGCTGGAGATCCAGTAAGAGCCCATGAGTCGCGATGCTCAAGCGCCCCCCTTTTAACGCGCGAGCGGATCGTGCCAGAGAGAGGGAGAGAGAGAGAGAGAGAGCTCGCAATGTCCCCAACATTATTTCTGGAGTGGGTCCTGCATACCAATCACGAGGGGAAACAAGGTCTATCATTACAGTTGCCAGCCAACCATTGGTCGCTCTGAGGGAGTGATTGGGGCACTGAGGGCCTGGTGAGGTGGCGCCTTGCGGGGCTGCCGCGGCCAGAGCTTGGCCACTATTATCGGCGTTGCAGGGACGGACCCATACGCAAGTGTCGTGCCAGAGCGAGCGGCTCCAAAGGTAGGTGTCAATCAAGCAGGCGATTAGGTCAAGCATGTTAAGCATGAAGGAGCAAACCCATTTAGATAGATGCAGAAAAAGCAACCGCCACTGGGTCAGGCCCGAGCGGCTTGGGGATAATGCAGCCCGAGGGGCGCCCCCAACAAGGTAAGCAAAGAACAAGAGCAAAACGGATACATGCCGCAGGGATGGACCCACGCGACCTGGGAATGATGCAGCCCTGTGGGCACTCCCAGCTGAAAATGGAACTTTGAAAGATGTCACCTGATACGATTGAAGATGAAGGGATACTGAAGTAGCGGGCGACGCGCGGTGAGGAAGCCGACCCTCACGAGCTCTCGGGACCTAGAGCCTCGGGAGGCTCCGGGGGCACAGGTGGATCTTTGAGGGCCATCTCCATCTCCGCCAGGACCGCGTGATGCCTAATCTCCTGAGCCTCCAGAATGCTCCTCAGTAGGCGCTGATGAGCGGCGACCACGTTCGGCAGGCCGAAAGGCATGCGAACGTAGCTGTGAGGTGGACCCTCGCAACGCCCCACGCGTGAAGGCCAGAGGCGCTCCTGAGACGCGGCTCGGTTGAGCCCTGGCACGTCGATGCAGACGCGCAGCCCGCCATCCTTGCCTGGACGGGGGGCTGTGACGGGTATGCGGCGGCTGCTGCGTATGACTCTTGACTCCTGTAGCTCCTGAGTGTTCCTCGCGATGAACTCCTGAGGGTTTGGCCCTCCTTGCCTCATGCCTTCCTGAGGGAAACACGCCTTGAAGCACGCCTCCAAGTGGTGCCCGAGCGCCTCCCTCATGACCTTGGCAAAGTCGGTGGCCCTCCAGGGGAGAGCCCCCGAGCCTTGCCCGAGGAGGGCGCCGGGCACGCCTTCCTATGCGACAGAGGGTGGCACCCCTTGAACGGGCGTGGATCCTGATGCAACACCTCTGGAGGTGCCCGCCTCCAGAGGGTTTGGGCCAGGTGAAGTCTTCTTCTTCTTAGGGACTGCCTCGGGGAGGCTCTCGCTCTTGTGTTCCAGATCTTCGATTGCTGTGGCCTGGAAGGCACGCTCAAGAAAACACACTGCATCCTTTTCCTCGCAGGGGACTGTGATGACTCCACCGCTTCCTGGCATCTTGAGGACGTTGTAGCCATGGCAAGTCACTGCCATGAACTTGGCCAGGGCTGGGTACCCGAGGATGGCATTGTATGGCAGGCTAATGTGGGCGATGTCGAAGTCAATGAGCTCGGTGCAGTAGTTGTTGCACTACCCAAAGGTGACTGGAAGGCGAACCTGCCCTATCGGAACAGTGGAACCATCAGTAACTCCTGAGAAAGGCTTGGTCGGCTGAAGCTGATCATATGGAACTTGAAGATTGTTGAATGTCTCGACGAACAGGACGTTGAGCCCTACTCCGCCATCGATGAGGGTCCTGGTGACTTGCACATTGCTGATGACTGGGGAACAAAGCATTGGGAGGACTCCGTCCATTGCTGTGCACTTGAGCTGATCCGCTGAGCTGAACGTGATAGCGCATGCAGACCACCTGAGAGGGCGTGTGGCCTCAAGCTTGGGGAGGACTGCATTCACCTCGCGAGCAAACTGCTTGAAGATGCGCTGAGAGGCTGGGGCATGAGCGCTGCCCAAGATGCAAGCGATTGCGCGCGGCTCCTGGAAGCCCCCAGCCCCCTCGTCCTGATGCTGGTCTTCATTCCTCCTTGGCGGTGGTGGCAGAGGAGGGAGGCCTACGTTGCCGTGCGGGCGATCCTCATGAGGATGATCCCTCCAACCTCCCTCGCGAGGCTGGTCCTACCAATGTTCCTCGCGAGGTCGGTCACGCCACCCTTGGCGAGGGCCACGGTCTTCCCATCGTCCTCCACGTCTTCCTCCTCCTCGGCCATAGCCCCGATCGTTGAGCTTGGGGCGTTGGCCGATACGCCCATCTCGTACGGCCCTGAGCTCTTGGCATTCGTTGGTGTTGTCGGTGTGGAGGTCGTGGTACATGCAATACCGGCTACCCTTGGATGAATCAGGCTGATCCCTGCCTCGCTTGGTGTCTGGCTCTGCTGCGAGCACAACAGCTCCCTTACGCTTCACGTCCTTAACCTTGGGCTTCTTCTCTTCTGGATCGGCAGCCGGAAGCTCGAGGAGGGAGAGGCACCCTTCCTCAGCCCTGGCGCACTTGGTCGCCAAGTTGAACAGCTCCAGGGATGTGCACAGGTCTTCATGGATTGCTAGCTCCTCTTTCATCTTGATGTCACGCACACCATCGGAGAAGGCTGAGATGATGGCTTCCGCAGTCACCCTGGGGATCTTGAGTCGAGCGTTGTTGAAGCGCTGGATGTACTTCTGCGGGTCTCTCCTGGCTGCTTCTTGATGCGGCGCAGGTCACTCATGGCCGGGGGCCGGTCGCGAGTGCCTTGGAACTTGGTGATGAAGCGAGTGTGCATCTTGTCCCGGGAGGAGATCGTGCCAGGAGCCAGGTGCGGGCACCGTCCTTGAGCTCCATGGGAAACCAATTCGCCATGACCTTTTCGTCCCCGTTGGTGACTTTGATGCCCAGCTCGTAGAGCTTAGGAACTCCGCGGGGTCTGCAGTGCCGTCGTAGCGAGGGGGCAGGTCAGGCTTGAACTTGCCTGGCCATGCGACACTGCATATCTCGGAGGTGAAGGCGCGGCAGCCTACGGTGGCCACCTAAGCCCTTTGCTGGTGCTGGGCTTGCTCCTGGAAATTCCCACGCACCGCGGCTTGGAGCAGCGCGGGGTCTTGACGTGGTGGCGCAGGGATGCGGTCATAGCGCATCGATGCTGGGAGCACGCGGGCACCTTCTTGGGGACGAGGGATTTCTTGGTAGCTCCTTTCTTGTCGCGCGGGCGCCGGACACGGAGGGTCTCGTCCTGGGGCCGCGCGCCTTGGAGCCAGGGCGCCTTCTTGGGGAGGAGGTGGCGGAGGCACCTCTTGATCTACGCCTCCTACGTAGGATGGAGGGCGAGGCAGCGAGCGATATGGCATAGGAGAGCCCCCTGCGGCGCTGACAAGCTCGGTGATGCGGGTGAGCCAGTCCTTGTAGAGATCGTCGACGGGACGGTAGTGCAGGAGCTCACACGCCAGGAGCAGTGCAGCGTGCGCGTCCGTGGGGGCGCGACGGGCATGGGACGATGATCCGGCTGGAGTCAGCGACGGGGTGGCGGTGCGGCCTTCCCGCCGCACCGAAGGATGCAGGGACGAGGCCTGCAGCTCATTCCCCGCCGAGCCGGTGGCAGCGTTGGCGGTAGGCGATGGGGAACGACGGGGGCGTCCACCGACAGGAGCCGTCTGGGCGACTCGAGCGGCGAGAGCAGCCCGACGCTCGGCGCGGGCTCGGCGAGCGTCAGACATGGATACGACGGAAGATCACACGCGACCAGTGGAAGAAAGAATCAAGCGCACCCCTACCTGGCGCGCCAAATGTCAGATTTTGGGTTCCGGCTGACCCTTGAGGTTCGAACTCTGGGGTGCGCATGAAGATCTTTCCCCTACCTGCTCGCGTCTCGAGGTCTCGCAAGGAATCTAAGCTAGAAAGAAGAACACACAAGGGACACGAGGTTTATACTGGTTCAGGCCACCATTGTGGTGTAATAGCCTACTCTAGTGTGTGGTGTGGTGGATTGCCTCAGGGGATGATGATGAACAATACAAAGGGAGAATAGCCTCGCGAGGGGTTGTTCTTGAGCTGGTGCGATGAACTGCTTGGGTGAGTTTAGTCGCCTCTCTCTAGTCTATGCGCAATCTAGATCCGATCTGATCTCCCCTTGCCCTGTGGTGGCTAGCTCTATTTATAGAGGGAAGCCCTGGGCCTCTTCCCAAATAATGAGCTGGAAGGGCGCCAACAATTGGCCATTTTGAAGGGGAACATCTAGTACACTTATCCTGACTAAAGTTTGTCTTCGTCTGCCAAAGACTCTGGTGGTGACGCTGTCCTGGGCTCCACGGTGATCTCCATCCTGCCGCTCTGCTGGTCTTGGTCTTGTTGCACCTAAACGGTAACCTTTGCCTGATGCCTTGGCCTATGCTTGCCCCCTTTGCACCAAAGGGGAAACAAGGACACTGCGCAGGCCGGCGCCCGCCTGGTCTCGATCGTCATGGCTTGCGTCACGGGCACCTCACGAGGTGCCCTGCCTTGATCTCTCCGCCTCCTCGCGAGCCTGCCTGATGAGGCTGCTCCCGAGGAAGCTTCCTGTCGTCCGCCCCGCGAGGCTTGGCCCCTCGCAAGGGTCTTGAGCTTGAGCTGATGAAGCTGGGGTGCACTGGGCCCCCACTTGAGCCACGCCGCAGGCCGCAGGCAGGCAAGTTGGGGACCCCCGTTCCCAGAACGCCGACAGTTAGTCCCAAAAATAGTATAAAAAGTTGCCAAAAGTGTGTAAGAGTTGTGAATATTGGCATGGAACAATAAAAAATTATAGATACAACGGAGATGTATCAGCATCCCCAAGCTTAATTCCTGCTCGTCCTTGAGTAGGTAAATGATAAAAAAGATAATTTTTGATGTGGAATGTTGCCTAGCCTAATCTTGATCATATATCTAATCATGGCATGAATATTAAGACACGAGTGATTCAAAGCAATAGTCTATCATTTGACATAAAAACAATAATACTTCGGGAATCCCAACAAGCAATCATGTCTTTCAAAATATCAGTGCTAAAGAATGATATCCCTACAAAATCATATAGTCTTGTATGCTCCCTTTTCTTAACACAAGGTACCCCTCATGCTCATCCCGGTGTGAGCCAAGCAATTGCTTCATACTTTTTAACGCGCTTCAGCTTTTTCAACCCTCACGCAATACATCAGCGCAAGCCATGGATATAGCACTACAGGTGGAATAGAGTATGATGGTGGAGGTTGTGTGGAGAAGACAAAAAGGGAGAAAGTCTCACATCGACGCGGCTAATCAATGGCTATGGAGATGCCCATTAATTGATGTCAATGCGAGGAGTAGGGATTGCCATGCAACAGATACATTGGAGCTATAAGTGTATGAAAGCTCAAACTGAAACTAAGTGGGTGTGCATCCAATTTGCTTGCTCATGAAGACCTCGGGCATTTGAGGAAGCCCATCATCGGAATATACAAGCCAAGTTCTATAATAAAAATTCCCACTAGTATATGAAAGTGATAACTCAAGAGACTCTCTATATGAAGTACATGGTGCTATTTTGAACCACAAGTGTGGTAAAAGGATAATAACATTGCCCATTCTCTCTTTTTCTCTCATTTTTTATTTTCTCTTATATATATTGGTGGGCTTCTTTGGCCTCTCTTTTTTATTTGGGCTTCTTTGGCCTCTTTTATTTTTCATAAAGTCCGGAGACTCATCCTGACTTGTGGGGGAATCATTGCTTCCATCATCCTTTCCTCACATGGGACAATGCTCTAATAATGATGATCATCACACTTTATTTACTTGCAACTCAATATTACAACTCTAGAACAAAGATATGACTATATGAATGCCTCTGGCGGTTTCCCTGGGTGTGCAATGATCTAGCATAGCAATGACATCAAAAACCGGACAAGCCATGAAAACATCATGCTAGCTATCTTACGATCATGCAAAGCAATATGACAATGAATGCTCAAGTCATGTGTATGATGATGATGGAAGTTGCATGGCAATATATATCGGAATGGCTATGGAAAATGCCATGATAGGTAGGTATGGTGGCTGTTTTGAGGAAGATATAAGGAGGCTTATGTGTGATAGAGTGTATCGTATCACGGGGTTTGGATGCACCGGCGAAGTTTGCACCAACTCTCTAGGTGAAAAAGGGCAGTGCACGGTACCGAAGAGGCTAGCAATGATGGAATGGTAAGAGTGCGTATAATCCATGGACTCACATTAGTCATAAAGAACTCATATACTTATTGCAAAAGTTTATTAGCCCTCGAAGCAAAGTACTATGATGCATGCTCCTAGGGGGGAGCTTGTAGGAGTTAACCATCGCGCAGCCCCGACCTTCACTCAAAGATAAACAATCAAAATACAATGCGCGCCAATTTGGTTACATAGTTAGGAGACCATACGTGCATGCTTCGGGAATCACAAACCTTAACACCAATATCCTTACTAAACACAACCATCTACTGGAACCTCCCACATATTATCATCTCTATATCGCAAAACTATTGCAAGGAATCAAACATATCATAATCAGTGATCTATAAGTTTTATGTAGGATTTTATGACTAACCATGTGAATGACCAATTCATGTCATCTCTCTAAATAGATATAAGTGAAGCAAGAGAGTTTAATTCTTTCTACAAAAGATATGCCCACGCTCTAACAAATATAAGTGAAGCAAAAGAGCATTCTACAAATGGCAATTTTCTAGGTGAAAAGAAACAGGCAATCCAAACTTCAAATGATATAAGTGAAGCACATGAAGCATTCTATAAAGCCATACTCAAAAGATTTAAGTGAAGTTCAATGACCATTCTATAAATCAACCAAGGACTATCTCATACCAGCATGGTGCATAAAAGGAAAGTGAAAACTAAATGCAAAAGACGCTCCAAGATTTGCACATACCGCATGAACGAAACAAATCCGAAAACATACTGATACTTGTTGAAGAAAGATGGGATGCCTTCTAGGGCATACCCAAGCTTAAACGCTTGAGTCTCCTTGAATATTTACTTGGGGTGCCTCGGGCATCCCCAAGCTTCAGCTCTTGCCTCTCTTCCTTTTCCTCATATCGAGACCTCCTCGTTTAGACACTTCATCCACACAAAACTTCAACAGAAAACTTGGTAAGATCCGTTAGTATAATAAAGCAAATCACTACTATAAGTACTGTTGCAAACCAATTCATATTTTGTTTTTTCATTGTAGCTACTGTAATATAACTTTTCCATGGCTTAATCCACTGATATAAATTGATAGTTTCATCAAAACAAGCAACCTATGCATCAAAAACTGAATCTGTCTTAAACAGGAAAGTCTGTAGTAATCTGAACATTCACCATACTTCCATTACTCCAAAAAATCTACAAAAAATAGGAAAAATAAAAACAAACTATATAAATACATTTCAAAAAGCTTCAGAACCGTTTGACATTCCAGTAAAAAATGTAAAATCGCGCACTACAGCCAAAGTTTCTGTCCTGCACCGCACAATCCAACAAGCATTGTAAACATCCTAAAGGCAAACCTTGGCACATTATTTTTATAATAAAATATAATTGTACAAGGGGATAATTATTTTTGTTGAAAAGTTTCTGTAATTAATATTCACAAAGTTTCCGTGAGCATGAACAAAGTTCAAGGTTAGCTCCCACTTTAACAATGCTTATCTCTCTCACTTTCACTTTCCTTTTTGAAAATTTCTGGGTTCCCCTCTTTATTTTTTTTGTTTTTAAACTTTATGAAAGCACTTAACAGAAATAAATGACTCTCTAAAACTTCTGGGTTGTCTCCTTGGCAACGCTTTCTTTAAAGCCATTAAGCTAGGCATATAGTGCTCAAGTAATGGATCCACCCGGATCCCAAGGTATATCAAAGCCAATTTTAATTAACAATGATTTGTAATTTAGTAGTGACTGCAAAGTAACATATATCTTGTAATGACGAAGTCTAACTCTCTTCCTATGCATCGGCATGTCATAAAAGAACAATTCATGCACACCAAGTAAAGGCCAATGCATAGTATAAGCAGTTTCTTGCAATTGCAAGTGGGAGCAGCAAGCACATGCATATTATATTTATCAAAATCATTATGTGCAATGGTAAAATGCAACCCATCAACATAATCCTTAATAAGAGCAAAGTTCTCCAAAATAGTGTAGTTTGGAGAATTCAAAAATATAATAGGACTATTATGTGTGGGTGCAACAGCAACAATTCCATGTTTAACATAAGGAACTATAGCAAGTTCGTCTCCATAAGCATCATTCATATTGGCATCATGGCCACAAGCATAGCAAGCATCATCAAAAAGGGGTATTTCAAGAGAATCAATGGGATCATAACAATCCTCATAGCAATCATCCTTCGGTAAGCACGAACGAAAATTAAACAATGTATGAGTTGAAGAGTTACTCTCATTATAAGGTGGGCACGGGTGATCAATCCGCTCTTCCTCCTTTTGTTCTTCGCTCTCCTCCTCATCTTTTTCATCCAATGAGCTCACAGTTTCATCAATTTCTTCCTACATAGATTCTTGCAAAATATTAATCTCTTCTTGGACAGCGGAGACTTCCTCAATAAATGCATCGGTATCGGAATTGAATTCATAATTATCATAGCAATATTTCAATATAGCAAAGTAAACAGCATCATCAAGATTTTCACATGTTTTAAACAAAGATTCAATTTCATAAGGGCCCATAAAAGCAATGAATTATTCTATTTGTTCCACATCATAGTAATCATATATACCATTAGCATAAGAAGCCAAGGTTTTATTATCATTAAATTTGCATGAAAAGGAAAGGTGTGGAGCCTTCATCCTAGAGCAACAAGTATAATCATATCTCAAGCATAGTTGACGAGCATACCAATGCAACATATGAATTTGATCCCATAATAGTTTCCCTTTTTGTGTCAAGCGATAATCCCTAAAGTATTCACGTTGATCCAACGTGTCTCCCATAACAAAGTTGAATGGGGTTTTCTCAGGATTATCAAACTAGTACATAATATCCTTCACATAATGAGCATCGAGGGTTTTAGGAGGTTCCCCATCTCCATGAGTAGCAAGTACACCTAATTTTTTTGGTATTTCGTGTTCCATATCCATAACTAAAGATAGAGAACAACTTAGAACAGCAAATAAAAATTACTTAGTGATAAAGCAAACAAGCACACACGAGAATATTCACCCCACGCTATAACTCCCCGGCAACGGCGCCAGAAAAAGGTCTTGATAACCCACAAGTATAGGGGATCAAGTGTAGCCTCTTTCTATAAGTGAGAGTGTCGAACCCAATGAGGAGCTAAAGGTAGAACAAATACTCCCTCAAGTTCTATCGACCACCAAAACAACTCTACGCATGCTTAGCGTTCGCTTTACCTAGAACAAGTATGAAGCTAGAAGTACTTTCTAGGTGTTGTAGGATAGGTTTGCAAGAATATAAAGAGCACGTATATATAAACTACGGGCTGTTTAGATAAAGAAGCAATAAAGTTAGTATAGCGAGTGTGGAAAAGTGGTGGTAGGAGTTGCAGAATTGTCCCTAAGCAATTGACTACTTTACTAGACGGATAGCAAGTTTTATGTGGGAGAGGCCACTTCTAGCATGTCATCCCTGACTTGGAATTCTATGCACTTATGATTGGAACTATTAGCAAGCATCTGCAACTACTAATGTTCATTAAGGTAAAACCCAACCATAGCATTAAGATATATTGGTCACCCTTCAATCCCATATGCATCAATTTCTATGCTAGGTTGAAGCTTCTGTCACTCTTGCCCTCCAATACATAGTCCTATCAACATAAAACTAACCTTATGGTGTGATCCACGCACGCGCTCATATGATGGGCACCAAAGGACAGCAACATAACCACAAGCAAATTAAACCAATCATAGCAATTCACCAATTACCGATAGGACAATGAAAATCTACTCAGACATCATACACATCATTGGATAATAATATGAAGCATAAACCACCATGTTCAAGTAGAGGGTACAGCAGGTTGCGGGAGAGTGGACCGCTGTAGATAGATGGGGGAAGGTGATGGAGATGTTGGTGAAGATGACGGAGGTGTTGGTGTAGATTGCAGTGATGATGATGGCCCCGGCGGCGTTCCGGCGCCACCGGGAGAGAGGGGGAGAGAGCCCTCCTTCTTCTTCTTCTTCCTCCTTGACCTTCTCCCTAGATGGGAGAAGGGTTTCCCCTCTGGTCCATGGTCTCCATGGAGTGGGAGGGACGAGAGCCCCTCCAAGATTGGATCTGTCTCTCTCTGTTTCTGCGTTCCTCGATTCTGCCCTTTCACCATCTCTTATATTTACGGAGATCCATAACTCCGATTGGATTGAAACCTTCAACATGATTCGTTTCCGAATATTAGCTTTCTTGCAGTAAAAGAAGAGTAGCAACCACCTTACGGGGTTTCCACGAGGGTCAGGGGCGCGCCCCCTGCCTTGTGGGCCCCTCGAGCATCGTCTCGTGTTGATTCTTCTTCCGAAAAATCATAAATATTCCAAAAATATTCTCCATCCGTTTTTATCCCGTTTGGACTCCATTTGATATGGGTTTTCTGCGAAACATAAAACATGCAACAAACAGGAATTGACACTGGGCACTGGATCAATATGTTAGTCCCAAAAATAGTATAAAAAGTTGCCAAAAGTGTGTAAGAGTTGTAGACTATTGGCATGGAACAATCAAAAATTATAGATACGATGAAGACGTATCATTGCTCAGGTTGACCTGGTTCTTCAGCTTGTCCTCGGCATCCTACCGGAGACGATTGGCATTGTCCAAACCGCTGGTCAGCAGCTGTTGGCGGGACTCAAGTGACTCCGCCAAGCTCTCCAATGTGCCAATTCTCGCCTTCAGGTCTGAGATTTCGCCGTTAGCAGCTTCGAGGCTTGGAGTCTTGGAAGAAAGCTGTGATTGGGCATCGGCTAAGAGGGTCTCCACCTTCCGTGCTTCCTCCTTGAGGGCGTCCAACTCCTTGGCGCTCCTGACGAGATCTTCCGCCCGCTCGGACACCTGCCGGTCAAGATCTGTCTTGGCGGCGGACACAACAGCCAGGTCGTCAGTGAGCTTCTTTAGTCGAGCAGCCGAGTCAGTGGCAACAACATTCAGAGCCGCTTCCTACTTATCCTCCAAGTCCTTGGTGCGCTGACAGACAAGCTCATCCTTGGCGTGAAGAGTGGCCTCAAGCTTCTCCTCCCGGAGAGAAATCTCTCGCTCCCTGGCATCCAGGGAAGCCTTGTGGTCCGCCAGACGCGCCTCGCAGGCCATGACATCCTCTCGCGTCACCTGGAGCATCTCTTGCTGCCTCAAGAGCACCTTGAAGTGCTTGTCATGCCACTCGTGCAGCTCCAAGCCCTTATCCTTCAGCTCTGTCTCATCTTGTCAACAGATTCACGCCGCTCCTTGAGCTCCAGCCTTTCCTGATTGTGCCGGGCCTGCATGGCCTTTACGCCCGCCACCATGGATTCCATAAAGGACAAGTCCATGGCAACAACGATCGAGTTGTCAGCCTCCCCAACTTCTTGATAAACCGGAGCCATGATGCGTTGAATCTCTTCGGCAAGCTCGGCAACTGTCGTCAAGGAAAGGCCGGGGGCTCCAGCTCCTAGCGGCAATGGCACCACGGCCAGCGTGCTCGAGGAGGACGGCGGGACCTCGATGCTGAACCCAGTGGCAGGGAGTGGGCCCATGGTCTATAGAGGAATCTTCACCTCTACGGCCACTCCCTCTGTCGGGATGATCTCCAGAGAGCGCTCCATCACCGTCAGGGACCCCTACGCGTCCCCGGCAACAAGATCTTGTTCCTCCGCGGCGGCAATACCTGCGGCCTCCTCTACGACGGCCTAGCCTATGTCAACTGCCACCTCCAATGGCTCCAGCTCTGCTGCTTGGCGGCTTCCGGGGGGGAGAGGGAAGATAAGAGACAACAAGGAAGCAGAAGTTAAAAAAAGAGAGAAAGAAAGAGAGAAGAAGGAAGAAGCGAAGAAAGAGCAAGTATAGTACCTCGAGAAGTCTGCCGGGCAGGAACCTGAGTCTCCTCGACAATAGCTGTTGCTGGGCCTCGAGCTTCACCCTCTGTCGTGATAATCCCGGCAGCCTCTAGTGCGGCCTCGTCCAACAAAGGTTCCACGGGGCTATCTCCAGCATGAGCGGCGGGGGAGGTGTGCCCCTCAGGAAGGGGCTCGCCCTGCGTCGCCTTGCCTCCGCCACCTGGACGGGTAGGAGGACTGTCTCCGACGTCTTCGACGGGTGGAACCAAGTCCTCGCTCCCAGGCTGAGGGCTAGACTGGAGGCTCGACACAGGATCCTCTGCCTCGCTCCCCACCAAGGCCGAGCTCTCTATGCCCTCCGACGACCCGAGACGCCGGAGCTTCCTCCAGGAGCAATGGATGAGGCTTTCGGTCTCCTCCTACACCCCCTGCCAGCGACAACAAACGCAAGAGGTCAGTCAGTAGAAATACCAAGATGTGCATAAGCATGGAGTCCAAGTCGAAATCCAGAAGAAACGAGGGCTCCCTCCTCCTCTTCGGGTGCGCAGGAGCAGAGCTCTCCGGCAGCAGCGGCGCCCGCGCCAAGCCATGGGGTCAGACGAAGATGAGTCCTGCGAAGGACTCGAGCTCGAGCTGGAGTCAGGGTTGTCCTTAATCAGCGCTCGCTGGGTGGAAGGGGCCTTGATCTTGGCGAGAAGAGGAGATTGGCGGCATGCCACCTCAGCCTTGGACGCTTTGGTGGTCGTCCTGGCAGCTGGGCCAGCAGCGGAGCGCTTGCGGGTATGCTGCTCAGGGTCTGGCTCGGGTGCTTGCGGCCCGGCCGCGAGCCACTCCTCGGGCTCCGCCACATCGCCAACCTCCTCCTCCTTTTGAATCTCCTTTGCTGTCGTGACTAGGGCATCTAGCCCGGAAAAGTTACCTCCGGAAGGCTCTTCCCCGGTAGCTCCTTCCACGGCTTGCGTCTCGCCGCTGCCTTGGGAAGAGCTCCCGTCCCCAGTTTTCCCCTTGATCTTCCCGGCCTTCGCCATCTCCACGAGATAGGCCGCCTTGGCCTCCTCGACCTTCCTCAGGATATACGCCACCTCCGCAGAAGAAGTGGGCTTATACATCCTAGTTTCAACCCTGCTGGCCACCTCCACCAGGGTGCTCGACCACTCGAGATCTTTATCCAAAGTGGGCATCTGCCAAGTGCTCGTCACCCCTTCAGCATTGCAATCCGGCGTCCACGACAATATCTGGTCCCGGGCAGAGTTGACGTTCAAGGGGACAATGGTTGCCGGGAGCTTGAACTTGTCGAAGCGGCTGAATAGTTGATCGCACAACCGGGCGTGGCCATACACCGATAGGTTGTTGGCCAACCCAGGGAGCAACCTCATCCTGTCTGCCGGATCGCCATATAGCCATGCAGATCTATCCCTTTCCTGCAATGGCGAGATTCAGCAGAGAAGAAAATCCGCCCCCACATGCTCGATGGTTAGCCTGACAGCCCTCAAATGGGTGATCCCGTTGATTGCTGAGTGCATCCTATCTTTAGTGAGGCCCTTGGCGCTCCAATCCCTATCGCGCTCGACACTTTCCTTCCAAACCTCATAGAAATCAGGGGCCTCCTTGTCCTGGATCCAGCACCAATCACCCCTCCACTCATCCCACCTGTCCTACTGATACCCAGGGAAGTAATCCCAGACCTTCCTCGCCACACGTGGCATCAAGCTCACAACCCCGTAGCGGTAGGCTCTGCTCTCCACTCGCGGGACAAACTAATGCCAGAACAGATCCACATTGGGCTTGACTCCGACGAAATTCTTGCACAAATGGGCAAAGATGGCCATGGGCGCCATTGTGTTTGGCGTGAAATCAAGGAGGTGGAACCCATAGGTGTTCGTGATCGCCTCAAAGAATCTAGAGAAAGGAGGGCAAAGACCGCAGATGAAATAGGCACAGAAGAAATGATAAGAATCCTGCAGAACCTACTTCCCTGCCACGATGACCATCGGTGCCCCGTGCCCCTTCTCGACAGGCCTCCCCCACAGATATCCATACCTCGCTTGGAGGACTGGGCCGCTCAGATTTGACGGAGTGAAGACGACATCTTCGCTCCGCCTCTTGCTCAACTCCGCCACTCTTTTGCTCCCCTCGGTGGCGGCCTACTTTGCCGCGGCTGTCTGCCTCTCCTTATCCGCGGGTTTCTTCCCCATTACAGTGACGGTGGTGGGGAGAACTGCGGTGGAAGGGAGAGGAGGGGAACTATTGCTCGACTTGCAGAGGAAGAAGATGGGGGAGCGAAGCAAAGGACGGATGAATCGCACCGCTTCGCTTTTTCCTGCTCTTAAGGAGGGAACGCGGAACAGGAGCATGGCGCTTCAGAAAGTTACCATTTTACCTTAACTTCTACAGTCCCATGATCCCACGACACGCAGTAATTACACGAAGTGGCCGTTGGATTGACCAATCATCATGGTGAACTGGCACGCGCAACCCTCTCCTACCACGTGTCCGCGCACGGTTTTGGGCCTAACCCAACATGCCCAGCGACACGTATGGCTCAAGCCCGGGGGCTTATGTTGGGGAAAATATATAGGGGTACATGTTTTCCCCTGACTCTTATGCGGACAAGCCAAGATCAGAACAAGATGAACAAGAGACCAAGAGATTCAAAGCACCAACAAGCAGATCGGAAGGATCCAAGACCAAGGCAGAGGAGCCAGATACTATCAAGAAGAGAAGCCTACCTTGCCGGGCAGGCGAGCCTGGCAAGGGGCGAGGCCACGCCCAAAAGGAGATGACCAAGGCGTCCTGGTAGGGTCTGCCAGGACTTGCGGAGACCAGATTATCTCACCGACTACTCCACCATGACCCACGTCGTCGATCAGTTATGATTGTGTTTTTTATGTTTTAATTAGTGTTTATGCCAAGTAAAGCCTTTGGGATCATGTTTGGTGATAGTTGATTTGATCTTGTTGAATAACAGAAACTTTTGTGCCCAGTAGCAGAATTGTTCAAAATCACAGAAGCATGATAAAATTCTGATTTTTTTACACAAGATTGATATACAAATTCCGTACATTGTCCTAATGTTTCAGAATTTTTGGAGTTATAGAAGTATACATAGTTTCCAGATTACTACAAACTGTTCTGTTTTTGACAGATACTACTTTACTTGCATTGTGTGCTTATTTTGATAGATCTATGGATTGTATCGGGAGGTATAAGCCATGGTAAAGTTGGAATATAGTAAATATAATGCAATAATAAAACATGAATGGGTTTGCAACAGTACTTATAGTAGTGATTTGCTTTATTATACTAACGGATCTCACAAAGGTTTTGTTAAGTTTCCTGTGATTGAAGTTTTCAAGTTTTGGGTGAGATCGCGATGGATGGAGGAATAAGGAGTGACAAGAGCCTAAGCTTGGGGATGCCCATGGCACCCCAAGATATTATTCAAGGAGAACCAAGCAAGTAATCTTGGGGATGCCCCTAAAGGCATCCCCTCTTTCTTCTAACGATCGTCGGTATTTTACTTGGAGCTATATTTTTATTCGTCACATATCTTGAGTTTTGCTTGGAGCATCTTGTATTATATGAGTCTTTGCTTGTTTTGATTTTTAGTTTGTCACAAATATCGTTGCTAGACACACCAATTTGAGAGGTCCAAAATTATGTTATGATTTGATAGAATTTCTCTTTATACTTCACTTAACTTTTTTGAGCTACGGAATTGCTCTAGTGCTTCACTTATATCTTTCCGAGACAGTGTGGTTTAATATTTTTGAAGAAATACTCTCATGACTCACTTAGATTTATTTCAGTAGTAATCTTCTAAAGAAATTATCTCATGCTTCACTTATATTATTTTGAGAATTATGCTCATGTTCTTCACTTAAATTTGGTTGAGCTTGTCAAAAGCAATTGCAATATATGAAACTAGTCCCAAAATGATAGATATTCAAGAGGGATATAATAAAACCTTTCATGAATATCATTGGACAAAATGAACTTGATTCTTTGTAATAGTTTTGAGATATGATGATAGTGATATGTGAGTCATGTTCGTGAGTAATTATGCTTTTGGAAGAATATTGGTGTTAAGGTCTGTGATTCCCTATGCAAGCACGAAAGTCAATCGTTATGCAATGAAATTACATCCTACTTGTGGTGCATTATTTGGTGTTAGTTATGCTTAATGTTCGCTTATGTGATTTTTCATTTCTTGGTTGGTTGCTTCCCAATCTATTTGCTAGCCTCCACTTGTACTATGTAGAAATATTACTTATGCATCCAAAATCTTTAAACCCAATTTTGCCATATGAGTCCACCATACTGTCACGCCCAATATGCGACCCTATCCAAAAGGAACTCAAAGGTCCCACCAAGGATAGACCCGCATATTGAAACGCTTTTGCAAGGTGGATATCATTACATCAACATTACATAAATAGATGGGGATACATACAAAAGGCATACAATGCCACACGAATACAACATCACAATACATGAGAACAACATCCGACTACGGATGAATCACAAACAGAAACTCAAACGACATCCACCCTACTAGCCCAGGCTGCCGACCTGGAACCTATCCCCTGATCGAAGAAGAAGCAGAAGAAGAACTCCAAACAAGGAAACATCGCTCTCGCGTCATGATCATCGCATAACCTGTACCTGCAACTGTTGTTGTAGTAATCTGTGAGCCACGAGGACTCAGCAATCCCATTACCATGGGTATCAAGACTAGCAAAGCTTAAAGGGAATGGAAGGGGTAAAGTGGTGAGGTTGCAGCAGCGACTAAGCATGATATGGTGGCTAACATACGCAAATAAGAGCGAGAAGAGAAACAAGCGGAACGGTCGTGAATCTAGCAATGATCAAGAAGTGATCCTGAACTCCTACTTACGTCAAACATAACCCAAAACCGTGTTCACTTCCCGGACTCCGCCGAAAAGAGACCATCACGGCTACACACACGGTTGATGCGTTTTAATTTGGATCTGGTGTCAAGTTATCTACAACCGGACATTAACAAATTCCCATCTGCCTATAACCGCAGGCACATCTTTCGAAAGATTATACCCTGCAGGGGTGTCCCAACTTAGCCCATGATAAGCTCTCGCGATCAACGAAGGATATTCCTTCTCCCAGGAAGACCCGATCAGACTCGGAATCCCGGTTTACAAGACATTTCGACAATGGTAAAACAAGACCAGCAAAGCCGCCCGATGCGCCGACAATCCCGATAGGAGCTGCACATATCTCGTTCTCAGGGCAACACCGGATGAACACTACGTACAACTAAAACCAACCCTCAAGTTTCCCCGAGGTGGCGCTGCAAGTGGCTCTGGTTCGGACCAACACTTAGACAAGCACTGGCCCGGGGGGGCTATAATAAAGATGAACCTTGGGTTAATTACTCCTAAGGGAAATGTAGGTGGTGGTGAGGCAAATGGTAAAACCAAGGTTGGGCCTTGCTGGAGGAGTTTTATTCAAAGCGAACTGTCAAGGGGGTCCCATAAATCACCCAACCGCGTAAGGAACGCAAAATCCGGGAACATAACACCGGTATGACGGAAACTAGGGCGGCAAGAGTGGAACAAAACACCAGGCATAAGGCCGAGCCTTCCACCCTTACCAAGTATGTAGATGCATTAATAATATAAGAGATATTGTGATATCCCAACAAAATCCTGTCCACCATGGAGCAATCTTCAACTTCACCTGCAACTAACAACGCTATAAGAGGGGCTGAGCAAAAGCGGTAACATAGCCAAGCAACGGTTTGCTAGGAAGGGTGCAAAAGGTTAGAGGCTGACATGGCAAATTGGGAGGCTTGCAGAGCAAATGATAGGTAGCGCAGCAAAGCGACAGAACGAAGCAACTAGCATAGCAATGATAGTAGTGAGATCCAGGGTAGCAGTCATCTTGCCTGAAATCCCGCTAGGAAGAATAACGAGTCCATGAAGAAGACGAATGGATGAAGCTGAACCAAGCGTAGACGAACGAATCCTCACGATCGCAACGAAACAGGAACTATTGAAAAGAAGCACACAACATGGTAAACACACCACACATGAACAAGGCATGATGCACAACAAGCATGATGCATGACAAGGCTACATGAAGCTACTCATGGCAAGAGATGATGCAAACAAGAGCAACACATCAAGGCAAGTTTAAATGAGGCCGGAAACAACATATAACAATTCCGGTAAGTCCTCATATGCAAATTTCGAAGTTGGTCCAGATCTGAATAAACCTTATGTTCAAGTTGTTAAACAGCAAGTTAAGATGCACCAAGATGATCTACACGAGATTCTAGTCAAGTTACATATAAAGTTCATTTAATTCGGAGCTACGACCTAGAAGATATGAGCAAAACAAGTTAAACATGGCATTGATGCAAAATGCATACAAACATCAAGCGAACACCTCAAAACAAGGATGAAACATGATAATATGAAGCTACACACAAAAACAAGCAAGTTTTATATAGAGCACACTCAAAACGGAGCAACGGTTCAACACACACTCCAAACATGATATAGCAACAATCTGTCCAAAACAGCAAGTAGGCATATTGCAAGCATCAAAACAACATGCTACAGGATCTCAACAAGAAAACAAAAGGCATAGGCATGATGTACAGGTAAAGCATAACAAAACATGAACACTGAGCTATCTCCAGAAATCACTAGAACATGCTCAAACACACATGGCAAGATTGCAAATGATAACAGTTCAGACTTTGCAGAAAATAACATCAGGTTGTAATGTTTAGAGCTATCAAACAACATGTTACAGGAACTTATCATGGCAAACAAAGGCATGGCATGAATCTACTAAATGCATAGATCAAATGTCCCTTACTGGCCATAAGCCAAAAAGGATCAGAAGATATGATGGCACCCATGTAAACATAGCAAGTTATATTACAGATTTAAACATGGCAGGAACAACAATAAGTAGGCATGTTGGTGAGCTTGTACCACTCACCACAGAGCATTACATGGCATAGCAAGGCAACCAACAGTAAGAAGACATGATTATGAAGCTAAGCATGGCAATATCAAGTTCATAGCATGCAAGGATCAACTACAACAACCTTGGCAAAATTGAATAACATGTAAACAATCTGCCAGGAAACATTTTGAAGCAAAAGTAGAGCACAAAAATGACATGCTAGACTACTCCATAATTTCAACCAGGGGCATGAATGGATAGATCCTAACCATATGTTCAAAACACCCTTACTGAAGTACCTCAAAATAAGCAAGGATCTATCTGTAGCATCATGTTTACATGACATCAAAATAACAGCAGCACAGGGACTAAAATTAGCAACATCACGATGCCTAGTTTGCATGCTTGTGCTAGTCACCACATTGATCACAAAAATACATGGTAAGCACCTCTGTAAAGAATACATGGCATAGATCAAAACACATGTAGACATCAACCTCATAGGATGCACACATAAATCATGGCAAAAATGACAAAGAGCATGTTCTGCTAACAGACAGCAGACAACATCATGAAGCACTCTTCCAACGATGATTCAGGCATCAAGATGAGCTCAAATGAATATGATGCAATGGAATGAAATGATATACTCGTCGAGACGAACAATTTGCCATATTACACGAACGAAACGGAGCTATGGATGCAGAGATACGATGCGATGAACATGGCATGATAATATCAAAAATTACTTCGGGGACTTAGTGAAATCGGGGTCAACCTATTTGCACGGATATCGAGGCGGCCGGAGAACTCGCCGGAGTTGATGGGGACGGTGGCCGAAGCTGCGGGAGAGGTCGGGGAGGCCCGGGGGAGGCGGATCCGGGGCCGGGGAGACCTCCTCCGGCCGGATCCGGGCGCGGGCGGCGAGGAGGCGGCCGGATCGGCGCGGACGGCGGGGTTGAAGCGCGGCGGCGGGGAGGAGCTGCTCCGGCGACGGGTGGAGGGCGCGGGCGGAGCCGG
>NC_041383.1:412062839-412076615 GCF_002162155.2 Triticum dicoccoides
GGAGGGGCGCGCGGGGCGGACGGGGGCCGCGCGGGCCTGGGCGGGCCGCGCCTGGGCCCGGCGGGGCTGGCGGCGGCGCAGGAGGAGAGAGAAGGCCGGCGCGCCACTTGGCGGCACGGGATTGGGCGCAGGGGCGGCGACGATGACATGGCGACGTGGGATTGGACGAAGCGACGTGGAGGCTGGACATGTCCGGCGGTGCTGGACATGTCCGGCGCACGAGGGGAGCGGGGCTAGGGTTTGGACTACGGAATTCGGGGGAGGGGGACTAATATATAGGTAGAGGGAGCTAGGAGAGTCCAAAAGAGGCACGGTTTTCGCTCACACGATCGTGATCAAACGACCGAGAGCATGGAGGAGAGTTTGCTGGGTTTTGGGCCAGTTTGGAGGGGTGTTGGGCTGCAAAGAGAAAGGGGCTTTTACGGTTACCCGGATAACTGTTGGAGTATCAAACGAACTCCAAATGGCACGA
This sequence comes from Triticum dicoccoides, assembly GCF_002162155.2. Lineage (NCBI taxonomy): Eukaryota > Viridiplantae > Streptophyta > Magnoliopsida > Poales > Poaceae > Triticum > Triticum dicoccoides. Next base: position 412,063,312 of record NC_041383.1, read on the forward strand.
AACTTGACAGGCGGTCTACCGGTGCTATACCAAGGCCGCTTGGAAAACCTCGGGCCATTCTGAGAAAGTTTAACGCCCACTCACAACGAGAGACAAAAGGGGAACGCTGGAGGACATAGGAGTGCCGGATTGCAAAACGGACAACGGGGAAAATGCTCGGATGCATGAGACGAACACATATGCAAAATGAGATGCACATGATGACATGATAAAATGCAACACGCAAGCAAATGACATGGCAACAACGGCAAATAACTGGCAGACACCTGGCGCATCGAATCCGGGGCGTTACACATACCTACCTATATGTGTTATTTCCATGTCGTTCTAAGCAAATTTGTATGTGCCATCTCTAATTTTCAAAATGAATTTCTTTTTTGTGTGCCCATACCGCTCATGAAGCGGCAGGGGGTGTCCAATATTTTCCATGCTAGATGTGTTATTCTTGAAATGAGTGTTTATTCACTTGTCATTGCATAAGAGTGCGGCGGTAATAGGGATACCGAGTCCCGAAATAAAAAAGAAATTTACTTTATGTTGTCAAATAATAAATTCATGGAAAGTGTTGGTATGGAAGGCACCCGTGGATACGGCAGGCCATGGATTGTGAAAAAGTGTTAAAATAAGAAATTTATAAAGTGATTCATGATAGTTCCTTGGATGAAAAGCATGATTTCAATGATGTTATTATAAATTCTATTAATGCCAATTGTGCTAATAATATGCAAAACCCCAAGCTTGGGGATGCTAATATTGCTATGTCCACTACTTATTGCAATTATCATGATTGGGGAGATAATGATTCTTATGATCTTGAAAATTTATTTAATTCTCATGATGAATATGTTTGTAATAATATTGAAAGTGGGTTTGGAAGAGTGTCAACTCTAGGGAAAAAGAATCCCACATATTTGGAGAGTGTTCAATCTTATGATTTTTTAAATAAAAGTGAGTTTGGAGAGGTCATGACTTTATTTGATGATAATCCCACTATTTTGGAAGAGTGTCAACTTTGCATAAATGTGAATCATGAAGAGAAAATTTTATATGATAGCTATATTGTTGAATTTGATTATGATCCTACATGTAATTATTATGAGAGAGGAAAATATTGTTGTAGAAATTTTCATGTTACTAATTTACCTCTCGTTATGTGGAGATTGTCAATGTTTTATTCCTCTCCTTTGCATATGCTAGATATTTCTTGTCTTCATAATTGTTTGCTTATAAAATTCCTATGCATAGGAAGTATGTTAGACTTAAATTTGTTTTTCACATGCTACATGATGCTCTCTTCGTGTTTCAGTTACTATCTTTCATGTGAGCATCATTGAAATGTGAACCCTATCTTAATGGCTATAAAGAAAGAGCTTGTTGGGAGGCAACCCAATGAATAAAAATATTTGCTTTTTTATTTATGTTCTTGAGTGTTTGCACAATTATGCTACTGTTGTGATTGTGTTTTTTATGTTTTAGTTAGTGTTTGTGCCAAGTAAAGCTTTGGGATCATGTTTGGTGATAGTTGATTTGATCTTGTTGAATAAAAGAAACTTTTGCGCCCAGTGGCAGAATTGTTAAAAATCACAAAAGCATGATAAAATTCTGAATTTTGTACACAAGATTCATATACAAATTTCGTACGTTGTCCTAATGTTTCAGAATTTTTGGAGTTATAGAAGTATACGAAGTTTCCAAATTACTATAGACTGTTCTGTTTTGACACATATTGTTTTTGTTCCATTGTGTACTTATTTTGATGAATCTATGGATTGTATTGGGGGTATAAGACATGGTGAAGTTGGAATACAGTAGATATAATGCAATAATAAAATATGAATGGTTTTGCAACAGTACTTATAGTAGTGATTTGCTTTATTATACTAACGGATCTCACGAAGGTTTGTTAAGTTTTGTGTGATTGAAGTTTTCAAGTTTTGGGTGAGATCACGATGGATGAAGGAAGGAGTGAAAAGAGCCTAATCTTGGGGATGCCCATGGCACCCAAAGATATTATTCAAGGAGAACCAAGCAACTAAGCTTGGGGATGCCTTTTTGGGGCATCCCCTCTTTCTTCTAACGACCATCGGTATTTTACTTGGAGCTATATTTTTATTCATCACATATCATGAGTTTTGCTTGGAGCATCTTGTATTATATGAGTCTTTGCTTGTTTTGATTTTTAGTTTGTCATAAATATCCTTGCTGGACACACCTATTTGAGAGAGCCAAAATTATGCTATGATTTGTTAGAATTGCTCTTTATACTTCACTTAAATTTTTTGAGCTATGGAATTGCTCTAGTGCTTCACTTATATCTTTCTGAGCACGGTGTGTTTTAATATTTTTGAAGAAATTCTCTCATGCTTCACTTAGATTTATTTTAGTAGTAAATTTTTGAAGAAATTCTCTCATGCTTCACATATATTATTTTGAGAGACAAAAAAAATTATGCTCATGTTCTTCACTTAAATTTAGTTGAGCTTGTCAAAAGCAATTGCAATATATGAAACTAGTCCCAAAATGATAGATATTCAAGAGGGATATAATAAAAACTTTTATGAAGATCATTGGACAAAATAAACTTGATTCTTCGTAATAGTTTTGAGATATGATGATAATGATATGTGAGTCATGTTGGTCAGTAATTATGCTTTAGTAAGAATATTGGTGTTAAGGTTTGTGATTCCCTATGCAAGCACGAAATTCAATCGTTATGCAATGAAATTACATCCTACTTGTGGTGCGTTATTTGGTGTTAGTTATGCTTAATGATCGTTTATGTTATTTTTCGTTTCTTGGTTGGTTGCTTCCCAATCTATTTGCTAGCCTCCACTTGTACTATGTAGAAATACTACTTGTGCATCCAAAATCTTTAAACCTAGTTTTGCCATATGAGTCCACCATACCTACCTATATGCGGTATTTCTGTACCATTCTAAGCAAATTTGTGCCATCTCTAATTTTCAAAATGAATTTCCTTTTTGTGTTCCCGTACTGCTCATGAAGCGGCAGCGGGTGGCCAATATTTTCCATGCTAGATGTGTTATTCTCAAGATGAGTGTTTATTCACTTGTCATTGCACGAGAGTGCGGCGGTAATAGGGATGCCCAGTCCCGAAATGAAAAACAAATTTACTTTATGTTGTAAAATAATAAATTCATGGAAAGTGTTGGTATGGAAGGCATTCGTGGATACGGCTAGCCATGGATTGTGGAAGAATGGTGGAAAAGGAATAAACTTTATTTTCTGTTTAGGAACCGCCTATGATATATCTAGCATGGAAAGTGTTGGGAATTACTAGGTTGTTTTCATTGACGGTAAAAGTATGCCTCTCAAAAAAATATCTCTTAGTTTAAGCTTTGAGCTCTGGCACCTCTACAAATCCCTACTTCCCTCTGCGAAGGGCCTATCTATTTACTTTATGCATTTTTTATTTTTATTCGAGTCTCCATCTTCTCTTATAAAGCACCAACTAAGCGGCACTATGATCATACTTGAGCATTGGATGTACCTAATATGCGAGTGTGTTTCATGAATGGATCAATGATTGAGCATGATGGACTAGGGATAACTTTCTTTAGTGCTGATATTTTGAAAGACATGATTGCTTGTGGATATGCTTGAGTATTGAAATCTTCATGTCAAAACTAGACTATTGCTTTGAGCCATATAAAAGTCCAAATATCCATGCTACAAAAGAAAAGAATATGTGATGAACATGTTAGGTAGCATTCCACATCAAAAATTTTGTTTTTATCATTTACCTACTCGAGGACAAGTAGGAATTAAGCTTGGGGATGCTCATACATGTCCAATGTATCTATAATTTTTGCTTGTTCCATGTTGTTGTATTCTCAATCTTGGATGTTTTGAACCAGTTTATAGCATATTTATATCATTTTTGGGGACTAACATATTTAGATAGTGCCAGTTGCTATTTTTTTCTTGTTTTTTACTTCACATAATATCAGTACCAAACGGAGTCCAAACGCAACGAAACTTTTTCGAGAATTTTTTTGGACCAGAAGACACCACATGGGCCAAAGAAGTACCAGAGGGAGGCCCGAGGTGGGTACAACCCACCAGGGCGCGGCCAGGGGGGTTGTGCCCCCTCGGTGACCTACCGCACCGCCTCTTCACCCTATAAATCCCCAAATATTCCAGAAACCCTAGGGGAGTCAACGAAACACAATTCAAGCCGCCGCAAGTTCCAGAACCATGAGATCCAATGTAGACACCATCACGGAGGGGTTCATCATCCTCATTGGTGCCTCTCCGATTGTGCGTGAGTAGTTCATCATAGACCTATGGGTCCGTACGCAGTAGCTAGATGGCTTCCTCTCTCTCTCTCTCTCTTTTGATTCTCAATACAATGGTCTCTTGGAGATCAGTTTGATGTAACTCTTTTGTTTTGCGTTGTGTTTGTTGGGATCCGATGAACTTTGAGTTTATGATCAGATCTATATCCATGAATATTATCTGAGTCTTATTTTGATCTCTTATATGCATGATTACTTATAGCCTCGTATTTCTTATTTGAATCTTTGGTTTAGTTAGGCCAACTAGATCGATTTTTCTTGCCATGGGAAAGGTGCTTTGTGATGGGTTCTATCGTGTGATGTTCTTTCCCACTGACAGAAGGGGCATCAAGACACGCATGTATCGTTGCTATTAAGGATAACAAGATGGGGGCTATTCCTACATGAATAGATCTCATCTACATCATGGCATCGTTCTTAATGCATTACTCCGTTTCTCCATGAACTTACTACACTAAATGCATGATGGATAGCGGTCGATGTGTGGAGTAATAGTAGTAGATGCAGGCAGGAGTCGGTCTACTAATCTTGGACGTGATGCCTATATATTTGAAGGAAATATGCCCTAGAGGCAATAATGAAGTTGTTATTTTATATTTCCTTATTCATGATAAATGTTTATTATTCATGCTAGAATTGTATTAACCGAAAACTTGATACATGTGTGAATACATAGACAAAACACTGTGTCCCTAGTATGCCTCTACTTGACTAGCTCGTTAATCAAAGATGGTTAAGTTTCCTAGCCATAGACATGTGTTGTCATTTGATGAACGGGATCACATCATTAGGATAATGATGTGATGTACAAGACCCATCCGTTAGCTTAGCATAATGATCATTCAGTTTTATTGTTACTGCTTTCCTCATGTCAAATACATATTCCTCCGACTATGAGATTATGCAACTCCCGGATACCGGAGGAATGCCTTATGTGCTATCAAACGTCACAACGTAACTGGTGATTATAAATATGCTCTACATGTGTCTCCGGAGGTGTTTGTTGGGTTGGCATAGATCGAGATTAGGATTTGTCACTCCGAGTACATATTCGGGTACATATCGGAGTACCGGGGGGTTACCGGAACCCCCGGGGGAAGATGTGGGCCATATGGGCCATATGATGGAGGCACACCAGCCCACAAAGGGGTGCCCCCCCGGGGAAGGAGGCCGAATAGGATTAGGAGGAGGGGGCGGCGCCCCCCCCCCCCCTCTTTCCTTCTCCCCCTCTCTATTCCCCTCTTTCCCCTCTAGTAAAAGGAAAGGGGGGGGGATCCTACTAGGAGCCCAAGTAGGATTCCTCCTACTTGGGAGCGCCTAGGGCTGGCTCCCTCCCCCTCTCTCCTTTATATACGTGGGGAGGGGCGCCTAGAACACACATCAATTGTTCCTAGCCGTGTGCGGCACCCCCCTCCACAGTTTACGCCCCGGTCATATTCTTGCAGTGCTTAGGCGCAGCCCTGCGCGAATCACTTCACCATCACCGTCACCACGATGTCGTGCTGATGGAACTCATCTACTTCCTCGACACTCTGTTGTATCAAGAGCTCAAGGGACGTCATCATGCTGAACATGTGCAGAACTCGGAGGTGTCATACATTCGGTACTTGATCGGTCGGAATGAGAAGAAATTCGATTACATCAACCGCGTTAAGCAAACGCTTCCGCTTTCGGTCTACGAGGGTACGTGGACACACTCTCCCCCTCTCGTTGCTATGCATCTCCTAGATAGATCTTGGATGAGCGTAGGAATTTTCTTGAAATTGCATGCTATGTTTCCCAACAGTGGCATCCAAGCGAGGTCTATGCGTAGATGATATGCACAAGTAGAACACAAAGAGTTGTGGGCCGTGATCGTCATACTGCTTACCACCAATATATTATTTTGATTCGGCGGTATTGTTTGATGAAGCGGCCCGGACCAACCTTACATGACCACGTTCATGAGACCAGTTCCACCGACAGACATGCAACTAGTTGCATAAAGGTGGCTGGCGGGTGTCGGCTTATCCAACTTTAGTTGAACCGAATTTGATTGCGGACGGTCCTTGTTGAAGGTTAAAATGGAAAACTTGATAAATCACCGTTGTGGTTTTGTGCCGTAGGTAAGAACGGTTCTTACTAGAAGCATGTAGCAGCCACGTAAAACTTGCAGCAACAAAGTAGAGGACATCTAACTTGTTTTTGCAGGGCATGTTGTGATGTGATATGGTCAAGACATGATGTGATATACGTTATTGTATGAGATGATCATGTTTTGTAAAAGTTATCGGCAACTGGCAGGACCCTTATGGTTGTCGCTTTATTGTATGAATTGCAAAAGCCATGTAATTGCTTTACTTTATCACTAAGCGGTAATGATAGTCGTAGAAGCAATAGTTGGCGAGACGACCACGACGTACGATGGAGATCAAGGTGTCAAGCCGGTGATGATGGAGATCATGTCGTTGCTTTGGAGATTGAGATCAAAGGCACAAAATTATGATGGACATATAATGTCACATATTTTGATTGCATGTGATGTTTATCTTTATGCATCTTATTTTTCTTAGTACAGCGGTAGCATTATAAGATGATCCCTTAACTACATTTCAAGGTATAAGTGTTCTCCCTGAGTATGCACTGTTGCGAAAGTTCTTCATGCTGAGACACCACGTGATGTCAGCTGTGATAGGCTCTACGTTCACATACAACGGGTGCAAGCCAGTTTTGCACATGCAGAAAACTCGGGTTAAACTTGATGAGCCTAGCATGTACAGACATGGCCTCGAAATACTGGAGAACGAAAGGTCGAACGTGAATCATATAGTGGATATGATCAACATAGAGATGTTCACCATTGATGACTACATCTCACGTGATGATCGGACATGGTTTAGTTGATTTGGATCATGTATCATTTAGATGACTTGAGGGATGTCTATCTAAGTGGGAGTTCTTAAGTAATATGATTAATTGAACTTAATTTATCATGAACTTAGTCCTGATAGTTTTTGCATATCTATGTTGTAGATCAATGGCCCGTGCTACTGTTCCCGTGAATTTTAATGCGTTCCTAGAGAAAGCTAAGTTGAAAGATGATGGTAGCAACTACACGGACTAGGTCCATAACTTGAGGATTATCCTCATTGTTGCACAGAAGAATTATGTCCTTGATGCACTGCTAGGTGAAAGGCCTGCTGCAGGAGCAGAAGTTGACGTTATGAACATCTGGCAAGCTCGATCTCATGACTACTCGATAGTTCAGTGTGCCATGCTTTATGGCTTAGAATCGGGACTTCAATAACGTTTTGAACGTCATGGACCATATGAGATGTTCCAGGAGTTGAAGTTAATATTTCAAGCAAATGCCCGAGTTGAGAGATATAAAGTCTCCAACCAGTTCTATAGCTGCAAGTTGGAGGAGAACAGTTCTGCCAGTGAACACATACTCAGAATGTCTGGGTATCATAATCACTTGACTCAGCTAGGAGTTAATCTTCCAGATGATTGTGTCATTGACAGAGTTCTTCAATCACTGCCACCAAGCTACAAAGGCCTCATGATGAACTATAATATGCCAGGGATGGAAAAGGCTATTCCCGAGCTCTTCAAAATGCTCAAGGCTGCAGAGGTAGAAATCAAGAAGGAGCATCAAGAGTTGATGGTTAATAATACCACTAGTTTCAAGAAAAATGGCAAGGGAAAGAAGGGAAACTTCAAGAAGAATGACACACAAGTTGTCACCCCCGGGAAGAAACCCAAAGCTGGACCCAAGCTTGAAACTAAGTGCTTCTACTGCAAAGGGACTGGTCACTGGAAGCGGAACTGTCCCAAGTGTTTGGCGGATAAGAAGGATGGCAAAGTGAACAAGGGTATATTTCATATACATGTTATTGATGTGTACCTTAATAATTCTCGTAGTAGTGCCTGGGTATTTGATATCGGTTCAGTTGCTCATATTTGTAACTCGAAACAGGGACTACGGATTAAACGAAGATTGGCTAAGGACGAGGTGACGATGCGCATTGGGAATGGTTCCAAGGTTGATGTGATCGCCATCGGCACGCTACCTCTACATATACCTTCGGGATTAGTTTTAGACCTGAATAATTGTTATTTGGTGCCAGCATTGAGCATGAACATTATATCTGGATCTTGTTTAGTGCGAGATGGTTATTCATTTAAATCATAGAATAATGGTTGTTCTATTTATATGAGTAATATCTTTTATGGTCATGCACCCTTGAAGAGTGGTCTATTTCTGTTGAATCTCGATCATGGAGATACACATATTCATAATATTGATGCCAAAAGATGCAAAGTTGATAATGATAGTGCAACATATCTATGGCACTACCATTTAGGTCATATCGGTGTAAAGCGCATGAAGAAACTCCATGGAGATGGACTTTTGGAATCACTTGATTATGAATCATTTGGTACTTGCAAACCGTGCCTCCGGAACAATGGAATGAGCTAATGACTTATTGGAAGTAATACATACTGATGTATGCGGTCTGATGAGTGTTGAGGCTCGTGGTGGGTATCATTATTTTCTGACCTTCACGGATGATTTAAGCAGATATGGTTGTATCTACTTAATGAAACACAAGTCTGAAACATTTGAAAAGTTCAAAAAAATTCAAAGTGAAGTGGAGAATCATCGTAACAAGAAAATAAAGTTTCTACGATCTGATCGTGGAGCTGAATATTTGAGTTACGAGTTTGGCCTTCATTTAAAACAATGTGGAATAATTCCACAACTCACGCCACCTAGAACACCACAGCATAAAGGTGTGTCCAAACATCGTAACCATACTTTTTTTTGACTATTTACTGTAGAGCAACAGCTCCACAATGCGATCTATGATGTCTCTTACCGATGTACCACTATCATTTTTTGGTTATGCATTAGAGACAGTTGCATTCACGTTAAAAAGGGCACCGTCAAAATCAGTTAAGACGACACCGTGTGAACTGTGGTTTGACAATAAACCTAAGTTGTCGTTTCTTAAAGTTTGGAGATGTGATGCTTATGTCAAAAGGCTTCAGCCTGATAAGCTCGAACCCAAATCAGAGAAGTGTGTCTTCATAGGATACCCTAAGGAAACAATTGGGTACATGTCACGCCCAATATGCGACCTATCCTAAAGGAACTCGAATGTCTCACCAAGGATAGAAGCGCATATTGGAGACACTTTTGCAAGGTGGATATCATTACATTGTACCATTACATAATAGTTGGGGATACATACAAGAGGCATACAATGCCACATGAATACAACAACAACATACATAAGAGCAACATCCAACTATGGATGAAACACAAACAGGAACTCAAATGACATCCACCCTGCTAGCCCAGATTGCCGACCAGGAACCTATCCCCTGAACGACGAAGTAGAAGAAGAACTCAAAACAAGCAAGCATCGCTCTCACGTCATGATCATCGCATTACCTGTACCTACAACTGTTGTTGTAGTAATCTGTGAGCCACAAGGACTCAGCAATCCCATTACCATGGGTATCAAGACTAGCAAAGCTTAAAGGGGATGGAATGGATAGGTGGTGAGGTTGCAGCAGCGACTAAGCATGATATGGTGGCTAACTTACGAATACAAGAATAAGATGAGAAGCTACGCAAACGGACACAAACTAGTAATGATCAAGAAGTGATCCTGAACTACTTACGTCCAATCATAACACCACCGTGTTCTCTTCTCGACCCACTCGAAAAGAGACCATCACGGTTACACACGCGGTTGGGTATTTAAATTCGAGTCTGGTGTCAAGTTCTCTACAACCGGATATTAACAAATTCCCATCTGCCACATAACCGCGGGCACAACTCTCGAAAGTTTAAACCCTGCAGGGGTGTCCCAACTTAGCCCATTATAAGCTTATGATCCACGGAGACAATCCTCCATCACGGGACATCCAATCAGACTTCGAGTCCCGATGCACAAGACATTTCGACAATGGTAAAACAAAACCAGCAAGACCGCCCGAATGTGCTAACAAATCCCGATAGGAGCTGCACATAGCTCGTTCTCAGGGCACATTGGATGAGACATCCTACGAGTAAAACCAACCCTCAAGTTTCCCCGAGGTGGCCCCGCAGTCTACTCGATTAGGACCAACACTCAGAGGAGCACTGGCCCGGGGGGTTAAATAAAGATGACCCTCGGGTTTATAACTCCCAAGGGAAAAGTTTAGGTTGTTAGTCAAATGGAAAACCAAGGTTGGGCCTTGCTAGAGGAGTTCTATTCAAAGTGAACTGTCAAGAGGGTCCCATACCCCTCACCGTGTTAGGGACGCAAAATCAAGGAACATAACACCGGTATGATGGAAACTAGGGCGGCAAGAGTGGAACAAAACACCAGGCATAAGACCGAGCCTTCCACCCTTTACCAAGTATATAGATGCATTAATTAAAATAAGAGATATTGTGATATCCCAACATAATCATGCTCCAACATGGAGCAATCTTAAACTTCACCTGCAACTAACAATGGTATAAGAGGGGCTGAGCAAAAGAGGTAACATAGCCAAACAACGGTTTGCTAGGAAGGTGGGTTAGAGGCTTGACATGACAATATGTGAGGCATGATAAACAAGTGGTAGGAAGCGCGACATAGCGATAGCATCGAAACAACTAGCATAGCAATGATAGTAGTGAGATCCAGGGTAACAGTCATCTTGCCTGAAATCCTGCTAGGAAGAAGAACAAGTCCATGAAGAAGATGAACGGACGAAGACGAACCAAGCGTAGACGAACGAATCCTCGTGATCGCAACGAAACAAGAACTATCGAGAAGAAGCACAACCGGAAAGAAGCAAACAACACGGTAAACACACAACACATAAACATGACATGATGCTCAACCAAGTATGATGCATGACAAAGGCTATATGATGCTACTCATGGCAAGAGATGATGCATACAAGAACAACACATTAAAGCAAGTTTAAATGAGGCCGGAACAACATATAACAAATCCGGTAAGTCCCCATATGCAAATTTCAAAATTGGTCCAGATCTGAATAAACCTTATGTTCAAGTTGTTAAACAGCAAGTTAAGATGCACCATGATGATCTGCATGAAATTTTAGTCAAATTACATATAAAGTTCATTTAGTTCGGAGCTACAGCCTAGAAGATATGAGCAAAACAAGTAAAATATGGCATTGATGCAAAATGCATTCAAACATTAAGCAAACACACTCCAGACAAGGATTGAACATGACATGATGAATCTACATACAATTCTAAGCAAGTTTCATATAGAGCATGCTCAAAACGGAGCAACGGTGCAACACATACACCCAAAGCAAGTTTAAAGGACAAGCTGTCCAAAACAGCAAGTAGGCACTTTGCAACCATCAAAACAACATGCTAGAGGTATCATAAGAGCACAAACTTGACATTCACTTCATGTACATACAACATACTTCAAATATCATTAAGATTCCGGTCCATAGGCATCAATATTAAGCCAATATTATCAATGCAAAATGCGACTTTATAACACAGGGGCATATACATGAGCAGAGTTAATATGATAGCATGTTGGAGGCATGAACAAAGATGCTACAGCAACTATAAATGGCAAACAAGGGCATGGAATCAAATTAAAAATAACAAAGAGCAAACAATATCAAGGCATCGTATACATATGGCTCATAGATTAGTGGGAACCAACATGACAAGATTGAATGTTGAAACAGTTTCGGCAAGTGTAAAACAGTAACATTATGATAGCATGTTTGCAAGGCCAGAACAGAGGCATATGATATCCAAAATTAACAACCATGGTATGTGAACAAATTACTCATAGCATAGTTCAAATCATGTAACTGGATCATCTCCAAAAGAGGCATATATTAACTAATATCAAGCTCACAACATGGCATCACGAAGTTCACAGAAAACTGGAACAACATGTAGGAAAGTTCATGGCAATTAAAACATATGCTACAGGACATATATGAGGCATCAAAAGGAACTATATGATATAGCATAACATGGACAACAAAACATGTCAACTAAGCATCTCCAGATTATGCATGGATTAATTGGTAGCATCAAGCAAACATGGCATCATGATATGACAGATTCAGCATTGACAGAATATTAACAGCGAGTAGCCCACTTCACAAACTTGATGCACTCACTACAGGGCATATCAAAATACATGGATTTCACCATTGTAAATATGGCATATTATGCTCCTAAAACATGTAGACATGATGCTCAAAAAGAAAATCACAAAAAAAGATATAAAAAAAACAAATAGGCAAGTTATAACAGTTTCCAGCAGTTAACAGCAACATGCACTTTTGCAACAGAGATTATGATACGTAGATGCACCCTAACATGAATGCAAAGCACACCAACATGTAGATCATGAATATCAGAACATGTGCATATAAGATAATCATCATAGGATCAACAGGTACAAAGTTACACCACTCACAAGATGCATAAATGATGTTAAGAAGCAGCAGTTTATATCACTTAGCAGTTTCGCCACGAAGATTAAGACATCAATATGAGCAGGAACATGCATGAAAACTACTTCATCATGAAGAGCATCCAGACATGAACATTTTGACATATTGTGCATGCAAAACGGAGCTATATGCATGGAGATATGACATGTCAAAGAGGTGCATATAATGAGAGAATTTCGGGACTTGGAAGATTTTCACCTCCGGATCTAGGGTTCTTCGTGCATGCCAACCGAGGCGGGGCCGGGCTCACCGAAGATGATAGGGACGGTGGCCGGAGTTGGAGGGGAGGGCCGACGAGGTCGGGGAGGCGTGGATCCGGCCGGCCGGCGCCAGATCTGGCCGGAGGACGACGACGGGCGACTGAGGGCGGCGAGGTAGGCGCGGCGGCGCGGGGCGTGGCTCTGCGGTGCGATGGCCGGCAACGGCGACTGGGCGGCGGGGCGGCAACGACGGGAGGCGGTGGCGGTGCTAGGCGGTGGCGCAAGGAGG
>NC_041383.1:412076984-412103724 GCF_002162155.2 Triticum dicoccoides
GCTTATTTATAGGTAGAGAGAGTTAGGAGAGTCCAAATGAGGTGCGGATTTAGCCCACACGATCGTGATCCAACAGCGAAGAGCATGGAGGGGAGTTTGATGGGCTAGCGGGCTGTTATGGAAGGGTGCTAGGCTGCAAATGGAAGGGGTCCGACGATTAGTGCGGTTAACTGTTGGGGCATCAAACGACCTCCAAATGGAACGAAATTTGACAGGCAGTCTACCTGTGATGTACCAAGACCACTCGTAAACTCTCATCCCATTCCGAGAACGTCTTTCTATGGCTCACAAAACGAGATCTGGGAGGTGCAACGGGTGCATGCGAGTGTGGTTGGTCTCGGAACGGACAACAGAGAGAACTGGGGGAACCCGAACGGGTGCAAGTTCTGAAAGACATGCAGATGAAATGCACATGATGACATGGCAAAGTGCAACACGCAAGCAAATGACATGGCAACGACGGCGAATAACTGGAAGACACCTGGCGCATCGGACTCGGGGCGTTGCAGTACACCTTCTACCACAGATCCGAAGGCAAGATCTTTGTTGCCAAGAATGGAACCTTTCTAGAGAAGGAGTTTCTCTCGAAAGAAGTGAGTGGGAGGAAAGTGGAACTTGATGAGGTAATTGTACCTTCTCTCAATTTGCAAAGAAGCTCATCTGAGAAGTCCGTTCCCGTGATGCCTACACCAACTAGAGAGGAAGCTAATGATAATGATCATGAAACTTCAGATCAAGTTACTACAGGACGTCGTAGGTTAACCAGGGCACGATCCACACCAGAGTGGTACGGTAATCCTGTTCTGGAAGTCATGTTACTTGACCATGACGAACCTAAAAACTATGAAGAAGCTATGATGAGCCCAGATTCCAATAAATGGCTTGAAGCCATGAAATCTGAGATAGGATCCATGTATGAGAACAAAGTGTGGACTTTGGTGGATTTTCCCGGTGATCGGTAACCCATAGAGAATAAATGGATCTTCAAGAAGAAGGCTGACGCTGATGGTAATGTTACTATCTATAAAGCTCGACTTGTTGCAAAAGGTTTTTGACAAGTTGAAGGAGTGGACTACGATGAGACTTTCTCACCCGTAGCGATGCTTAAGTCTGTCCGAATCATGTTAGCAATTGCCGCATTTTATGATTATGAAATCTGGCGAATGGACGTCAAAACTGCATTCCTTAATGGATTTCTTAAAGAATTGTATAAGATGCAACCAGAAGGTTTTGTCGATCCTAAAGGTGCTAACAAAGTGTGCAAGCTCTAGCGATCCATTTATGGACTGGTGCAAGCATCTCAGAGTTCGAATATACGCTCTGATGAGGTGATCAAAGCATATGGTTTTATACAGACTTTTGGAGAAGCCTGTATTTACAAGAAAGTGAGTGGGAGCTCTATAAAATTTCTAATCTTATATGTGGATGACATATTGTTGATTGAAATGATATAGAACTTTTGGATAGCATAAAAGGATACTTGAATAAAAGTTTTTCAATGAAAGACCTCGGTGAAGTTGCTTATATATTAGGCATCAATATCTATAGAGATAGATCAAGACGCTTGATAGGACTTTCACAAAGCACATACCTTGATAAAGTTTTAAAGAAGTTCAAAATGGATCAGTCAAAGAAAGGGTTCTTGCCTGTGTTACAAGGTGTGAAGTTGAGTCAGACTCAATGTTGATAGAGAGAAAATTAAAGTCATTACCTATGCCTAAGCCATAGGTTCTATCATGTATGCTATGCTGTGTACCAGACCTGATGTGTGCATTGCTATAAGTTTAGCAGGGAGGTAGCAAAGTAATCCAGGAGTGGATCACTGGACAGCGGTCAAGAACATCCTAAAGTACCTGAAAAGGACTAGGGACATGTTTCTCGTTTATGGATGTGACAAAGAGCTCGTCGTAAATGGTTACGTTGACGCTAGCTTTGACACTAATCCGGATGAATCTAAGTCACAAACCGGATATGTATTTATTTTGAATGGTGGAGCTGTCAGTTGGTGCAGTTCCAAGCAGAGCATCGTGGCGGGATCTACGTGTGAAGCGGAGTACATAGATGCTTCAGAAGGAGAAAATGAAGGAGTCTGGATGAAAGAGTTCATATCCGATTTAGGTGTAATACCTAGTGCATCGGGTCCAATGAAAATCTTTTGTGATAATACTGGAGCAATTGCCTTGGCGAAGGAATCTAGATTTCACAAAAAGACCAAACACATCAAGAGATGCTTCAACTCCATCCGCGATCTAGTCAAGGAGGGAGACATAGAGATTTGCAAAATCCATACGGATCTGAATGTGGCAGACCCATTGACTAAGCCTCTTCCACGAGCAAAACATGATCATAACCAAGACTCCATGGGTGTTAGAATCATTACTTTGTAATCTAGATTATTGACTCTGGTGCAAGTGGGAGACTGAAGGAAATATGCCCTAGAGGCAATAATAAAGTTGTTATTTTATATTTCCTTATTCATGATAAATGTTTATTATTCATGCTAGAATTGTATTAAACGAAAACTTAATACATATGTGAATACATAGACAAAACACCGTGTCCCTAGTATGCCTCTACTTGACTAGATCGTTAATCAAAGATGGTTAAGTTTCCTAGCCATAGACATGTGTTGTCATTTGATGAACAGGATCACATCATTAGGAGAATGATGTGATGGACAAGACCCATCCGTTAGCTTAGCATAATGATCGTTCAGTTTTATTGCTATGGCTTTATTCATGTCAAATACATATTCCTCCTACTATGAGATTATGCAACTCCCGGATATCGGAGGAATGCCTTGTGTGCTATCAAATGTCACAATGTAATTGGGTGATCATAAAGATGCTCTACAGGTATCTCTGAAGGTGTTTGTTGGGTTGGCATAGATCGATATTAGGATTTGTCACTCCGAGTATCGGAGAGTTATCTCTGGGCCCTCTCGGTAATTCACATCATAAGAAGCCTTGCAGCAATGTGACTAATGAGTTAGTTGCCGGATGATGCATTACAGAACGAGGCTGAATAGGATTAGGAGGAGGGGCGGCACCCCACCCCCCTTTCCTTCTCCCCCTCTCTCTTCCCCTCTTTCCCCCTCCCGTAAAAGGAAAGGGGGGCGAATCCTACTAGGAGACCAAGTAGGATTCCTCCTACTTGGGCCCGCCTAGGGCTGGATCCCTCCCCCTCCATCCTTTATATACGTGGGGAGGGGGCGCCTAGAACACACACCAATTGTTCCTAGCCGTGTGCGGCGCCCCCCTCCACAGTTTACGCCTCCGGTCATATTCTCACAGTGCTTAGGTGAAGCCCTGTGCGAATCACTTCACCATCACCGTCACCACGCCGTCGTGCTGACGGAACTCATGCACTTCCTCGACACTCTGTTGGATCAAGAGCTCGAGGGACGTCATCGCGTTGAACGTGTGCATAACTCGGAGGTGTCGTATGTTCGGTACTTGATCGGTCGGAACGAGAAGAAGTTCGACTACATCAACCGCGTTACGCAAACGCTTCCGCTTTCGGTCTACAAGGGTACGTGGACACACTCTCCCCCTCTCGTTGCTATGCATCTCCTAGATAGATCTTGCGTGAGCGTAGGAATTTATTTGAAATTGCATGCTATGTTTCCCAACAATATTGATCATTGCCTTGGATATCATCATAATTATTCGATCTTCTATCAGTTGCCCAACAGTAATTTGTTTACCCACCGTATGCTATTTTCTCGAGAGAAACCACTAGTGAAATCTACGGGCCCCGCCGCCCCGGGTCTATTCTTTATCATATTTGCTTTGAGATCTATTTTTATTTACTTTTGTTTCAGGTCTATTATTTCAAGAACCCAAAAATACCTTGCTGCACTTTTTTATTACTTATTTTATTTCACGTTTTTCGAGATCTATTTATCCAATCTATACAAATTTTATCCCGTCAACTTGACAATTTTTGGCGCCGTTACCCGTAGTGGGATTGACAACTCGTCATAAGCGTCGGGTTGCAAGTATTTGTTCTTTGTGTGCAGGTACCATTTACATAGTGTTGTTTGGTTCTCCTACTAGATTGATACCTTGGTTTCATAACTGAGGGAAATACCTACCGTAGTTCTATTGCATCATCCCTTCCTCTTTGGGGAAATACTGATGTAGTTCAAGTGACATCAGGTAGCTAGCTATATGCCTATATGGTGTAATAAGTGTTGAAGCTATATGAAGTTCTACTATGATGTATTTCAATTATGAAATCGTGTTTTCATAATACGAAATGAAATATATTGTGTGCTTAATATCAAATGTCAATTTGATTAATAAATGGATTATTAATGATAGGCCAATTAGCCTGCTTATTGATTTTTTCTATTGCAAATGGTTATTGAGACAACACCATGGGCGATGACCTCAGACAGCCCACACAGTTTCTAGCAAGAAAACGTGTTGGATCAATGAACAAACACACACGACTTCCTCTTGAAATTTTTTTGCATTAGGCCCTTTGCACAAATGTTTTCATATAAAAAGTGTGTGTGATGGATAGCCTATGCCACACAGTTTCTTCTAGGCACCGTGCGTGATACATTCAATAACGCAAATGATAAAATTGTTAATATCGTCTGCAATGGCAACGCTATCACAAACGATTTGATGGGCAAAATTATGTGTGATGTACATGCGAACGAAAACGTTTGTCTAGGATTCATCATGTGGGATGTACATACAAATAGAAACATATTAGTTGGATTGACTATGTGGGATGTACATATGAATCGAAATGTATTCCTTAGATTGACTGTGAGGGATGTACATATGAACGGAAACATATGGCTTGGATTCACTGTGTGAGATGTACTTACGGACGGAAATGATTGGGCCTATATAATTGTTTGCAATGGCTCGCCCGATCGCACACGAGCTCTTTTTGCCCTGCATGTGTGACCAAAGGGCCTATCCCCGACGGTTTCTAGGTCATTTGGGAAGGACCCCCCCCCCCCACTATCGCACACACTCACAAGGCGACGGTTTTAAACTGCATCACGGAAAGGGGGTAAAAATCGTTTGTATAGCAGGGTGCTGCACCAGTAACCCTCTAGTGAGGAAGGAAACAGCTTAAGGATATAGTAGTAACGAATTTTTATTCTCATGAGCAAATAGGGTGGCTATATCATTTAATTTAGTAAGATGTGCCACAACAATTTCATTTTCATAACCAGAAAAAGGATCAGATTCAACCAAACTAATTAACTCATGATCGACAGAGAATTCATAATCCTTATTAGTAACAAAGCTAATAGAAGTAGCAAATTTAGGATCATATTTCATTCTCTCCATCATAGATTTTTCTTTGAGCTTACTCAGTAATCTCTTAACATCATCTCTATCATTACAAGCAAGAAATTCTCTAGATATATCCCCATCCATAGCATAACCCATAGGTATATTAGGCATTTCAACTCTAGGAGATCTAGGAATAATAGGTGAATCATAATTTTCATTAGTTTCAATAGTTTCAAGTTCTTTAGCTTTAGCAAGTTGTTCATCAAGAAATCCACCTAGTGGCACAGTTTCCTTAAGCAGAGTACCGGCATCATTCATAGCAGAAGTGGCATCATCAATTACTTGTGGCATATTAGATTGAATAGTAGGTGGTGGTGTCGCAAGCCTACTCAAAACAGAAGGTGAATCAAGTGTAGAGTGTGATGGCAGTTCCTTACCTCCCCACATCTTAGAGGGTACGATCTTGGTTCTAGTGTCTTTCATATTCTTCATAGTGATCAATAGATATAATTCCCAAGTGACTCAACAAATAGAGCTATGGTCCCCGGCAATGGCGCAAGAAAAAGTTCTTCATAACCTATAAGTATAGGGATCACAACAGTTTCGAGGTACTCCCTCCGTTCCAAAATAGATGACTCAACTTTGTACAAAGTTAGTACAAAGTTGAGTCATCTATTTTGGAACGGAGGGAGTAGTATTTAACCCAAATATATTGATTCAACACAAGGGGAGCCAAAGAATATTTGCAAGTATTAGCAGTTGAGTTGTCAATTCAACCACACCTAGAGAAATAAATATCTGCAGCAAAGTGTTTAGTTGCACAATAATATGATAGTTTGATAGCGGTGGTAACATTAGCAATAGTAATGATAACAATAATAGTAGTGGTTTTGTAGTGATTGTAACAGCACAACCAATGAAAGTAACTTAACAAAGATGAGTATGCGAAAAGCGTAGGCATTTGATTAGTGATGTATATTTATGTTGGATGACATTCATCATATAACAGTCACAACCTAGAGTGGTACACAGTAGCTCCAATTCATCAATGTAATGTAGGCATGTATTCCGTATATAGTCATATCTGCTTATAATAAGAACTTGCATGACATCTTTTGTCCTACGCTCCCATGGCAGTGGGGTCCACAAGGAAATCTAAGTGATATTAAGGCCTCCTTTTAATAGAGAACCAGAAAAAAGCATTAACACATAGTGAATATATGAATTCTTCAAACTACGGTAATCACCGGAAAGAATCCCAATTATTGTCACTTTGGGGTATGTGGATCATAACATGTAATATTCAGATCTGAAATCATGGCACTTGGGCCCTAGTGACAAGCATTAAGCATAGCAAAGTCATAGCAACATCAATCTCAGGACATAGTGGATACTAGGGATCAAGCCTTAACAAATTGACATGATTACATGACAAATCTCATCCAACTCCATCACCGTCCAGCAAGCCTACAAAAGAATTACTCACTCCCAATGGTAAGCATCATGAAGTTGGTGATGGATAAGGGTTGGTGACGATGATGGCAACAAATCCCCCTCTTCGGAGCCCCGAACGGACTCCAGATCAGCCCTGCAATGAAGAACAGGAGGTGGCGGCGGCTCCATATCGTAAAACACGATGAAACTTCTCTTATTTTTTTTCTCAGGGAAAAGGAATTTATAGGCCTGAGATTAGGGTCTCCGGAGCCACGTTGGCCCTCAAGGTAACAGGGTGCGCCCAGGGGATGGTCGCGCCCTGTTGCCTTGTGGGCAACTGGTGGCCCCCCTCAGTGGATCTTTGCTCCAGTATTTTTTTTATATATTCTATAAAAAATCTCAAAAATGTTTTGTCCAATTCCGAGAACTTTTATTTCTGCACAAAAAATAACACCATGGTATTTCTGCTAAAATTGCGTCAGTCCGGGTTACTTTCATTCAAATCATGCAAATTGGAGTCCCAAACAAGAGCAGAAGTGTTTGGAAAAGTAGATACGACGGAGACGTATCACCAAACGACGCGCACGCCTCCTCCTGGAAACATTTAGCATGTGAGCAATGAATCAAAGCATGGTCCATAGCTAAACAAACTTTGCAGTGACCAATGTGTGCAATATGACGATGCTTAAGAGTGCTTTGATCCTGGGGAATGCCACGAAGAACACTCCACCGAAACACTCTTACTTTTGGAATGACGTTTAGTTTCCATAACTGATGATCGTTCCCTAAGGTCCTGGTAGCCGTCCCTTCCTCTAGGGCAAATCGCTCTTTTTGAGTCATTAGAGCACGGTACATTGTATTCATAGTGTAGTCGCCATATTTGTCAAATGCCCAAGCAAGGGAATCCTCACCCCCTCCCTGTCGAATGGGGATGTTAAGAATAGCCTCGGCATCTAGGGCAATGAAAGTATTTCTAATCACATCTTATTGCCAGGACCAGTTATCTGAATCAATAAGATCGTACACATTGTCAATGTTTGTGTTTGGTGGCTTCAAGAGTGGGGACATAGACATTGTCCCTCAAAACCACTTATCATTCCACACTGGTATGGTACTGCCATCTCCCACTCATGAAATGAACCCAATCCTTAGCGCCTCTCTTCCCGCAATGATCGCCTTCCATGTGGATGAGGCCGACTTGGGGGCGGATGCTTGCATGAAATCAGTGTCACGAAAGTATAGGCCTTTCAAAACTCTTGTATGGAAGGAGTTCAGATTTGTCAAAAACCGCCATCCATGATTTCCCAATATTGCAAGGTTAAATTGGTGTAGGTCTCAGAAACCCATACCACCATTGCACTTGGGTGTAGCTAACTCTTTCCATGACACCCAATGCATTGATTTCTTGTCAAGAAAACTACTCCTGAAATATTTTGCCATGGGAGAAGTCAAACTCTTACAAACCTTCAGTAAACAAAAAGGTACTAATTGGGTAAGTAGGAATAGCTTGAACAACATATTTCAAAAGTGTCTCACGTCCTACACAAGCTAGCAGCTTTTTCGACAACCACTGAATTTCTCCACGAGCTCTTTCACTGATGTGATCAAAAGTCCCACTTGCAATACGCCCCACAGCTGTGGGCAGCCCGAGATATTTCTCACTGAATGCCTCCACCTGGATGTTTAGTGTCACCATCAAGGCTTGCTTCAAAGAATCGGGTGTGTTAGTAATAAAGAAAATAGAACTTTTATCACGATGAACATGCTGATCTGAAGCATCCCCATAGATTCTTAATATCTCATTCAGCCTAAGAGCACTCTGGTCTTTTGGATTGATGAAGATACAGCTATCATCTGTAAATAGTAGATGGGTGACCCACGGTGATCTATAGTTGACTCTCCGACCTCTATCAATTGTACCTCCATTGTAGAACTTCAACAACGAGGAAAAACCTTCCGCATAAAGCAAGAACAAATATGGCGAGATAAAATCGCCTCATCGGAGCCCCCTGGATGGGGTATTAAAATGGTAGGACCTCACAATTTAATTGAACCAAGAAGCGGACTGATGATACACACTTCATAATGAATCTGACAAAAACCATACCATACCCAATCTTGGACAGTACGGCTTCAAGATAGTGCCACTCAACACGGTCGTGGGCCTTCATCATGTCTAGTTTAACCGCACAAGAATAATTTTTCCCTTCTTCCTCCTCTTCATAGTGCGTACACTTTAATACGCAACTAATACATTGTCACTGATGAGACGGCCGGGAACAAAAACGTTATGTTCTTGACTAATTAGCTCATCCATCATGCATCTCATGCGATTGGTAATCGATTTCCTCACAATCTTGTAGTGGATTGGACATAGAGCAATAAGACGATATTAAGATAATGGACTGGGGGTGTCTTACCTTTGGGATAGGTGCAATAGAAGTGTCATTCAAACTAGAAGGTAGCTCCCCGCCATTAAGGAATTCCAAAACTGCTCGGCTTACATTATCACCCAAGAGATCCTAGTGACGTTGATAAAACCCCGCGGTATACCCATCAACACCAGGGGCCCTCGACGGTGCCATTTGGAAGAGTGCGCTCTTGACCTCTACTGCAGTATATAGTAAGCTCCACGTTCATCTCCGGGGAGACTTTGGCAGGAACGTGAGCGAGCAACTCACTAGCATCAGCAAAGCCTTGTGACTGGTACAGGTGCTTATAGAACATCTGTACTTCATCTTTGTCCTCATTTTCATCCACACAAACCAAACCATCAGTCCTCAATAGACCTTGTATTTTGTTCATTCTCTTATGTTGTTTAGCTTACGCCTGGAAATAGGAAGTGTTACAATCTCCCTCGTGAAGCCACGGTACGTGTGATCGCTGCCGGAACCACACCTCCTCTTGGTGTAGTGCCTCTTTTAGTTTCTTAACCGTGCTCTTCTCCTCCTTCGAGGGACCACGTCCAATTGAGTGACATCGGATCTGATCAAGCTTCTTCTGAAGTTGTCTCACTTTCCTTGTCAAGCATCCAAACTCCCTGGATCCCCAGGGTTCCAGTGTCACTTGAAGTTCCCCCAGCGTTGTGGCAATGCCTTGCAGCCCGGGATCATGGTGTATGCCTCACCAAGTTTCAGCCACCAGGCGATCATAATCAGTGTGTGTTTGCCAAACATTCTCATACCTAAATTGCTTCTTGGCCCTTGGCCTAATTGATAGATTTTCCCTGACTTCTGCAACAACAAAACAATGGTCGGATTCTGCCGACGAGATATCTCACCCTTATGTGCTGGAATTGTTATCAGAATTCTTCATTAGCAAAATCTCGATCCAGCCTTGCTTTCACGTTAGCCACTCCAGATTGACGATTGTCTCGTGTATAACTTGTTCCAGACCAACCCGAATCCTGGAAGGAAATCTCATCCGTGACCTTCCTAAAAGTTCTCACTTGACTCTTAGGGCGAGCAGCCCTGCTGAAGTGCTCGTTGTAGTACAAAGTCTTGTTGAAATCTCTCATACACAACCATGCGGCATGTGGTATGGCATTCAGAGTATGCAAGACCGCTAAATGTGGTGTCTATCTTCGGCATGTGGTGCTCCATAAAACCGGTAAACCTCCACACATGAGAGTTTTGAATTTTATTACAAACCAAAACATCAATGTGAAAAGGACTGAAATTTTGAAGTTCAGCAGAAAAATCCTGAGACCAAAGAAGACCAATGCTGCCACTAAGGCCGACATTGTCTATAGCAAAACATACACCAAAACCTAAATTATTCTATAAATCCTCTACTCTCTTTGCTTTAATTTTTGTTTCCATTATGAAGAGCAGAGCAGGACCTTTCAGCCTCACAATGTTGCGAAGCTCTCGAACTGCCTCGGGGTTCCCAAGCCCCCGGCGGTTCCAACTGATATAACTCATTGGGACGGGCAGGACCGCACCGCGGTCTCTGCCAAATTTTCTGGAGTAGGTTTCTTCTTCTTAGGATCACGGACAAACTCATCCCCCTCCCCCCCCTAGTGCTTGTTGTCATTGTATCAATCTTATTCAGACTAGTCCCGCCATCAACAGCCCTAGGTCCTCCATCAGTAAGCATCAAGGTAGATTTTGCCACGGGCCGATAGACTTGATTTGGTGCATCCTCCCGCTTATGTTGTTTATTTTTGATGGGGGAACAACTTCCTCACCAGTATCTTTATTAGTGCTCGAGTTCCTAGTAGTGCGCTAGGTATTGGCACTTGAGTTTTGTTCCCTGGAGGAATTTTCTGATGACGCCGCCTTTCTGTAGTCATCTGGCGCGCGCAGTTTAGGTCGAAAGGGGAGCTCTCCTTTCTCATCCCGAGACCCCGGCATTGGACAATAGAGTTCAGAATGTCCCAATCTGCCGCAGGAGAAACAAAAATATGGGAAGTGCTCATACTGAATATCATACATGTCTACTTTCATCCTCCTGGCAGAGTCAACGAGGATCCACCTTAATGGCTTCTCAGCTTCGATGGTGATCCGAACTCGCAAGAACCCACCATTATGATCAAAACTTACAGACTGGGCGTTCTTGTCCATCTGTTTAGCTATTGAAATCCACCAAGAGTCATCCCTCAAGTTGTAGGGTAGATTCACTACCCTACCCCAGATTTGGAGCCAGTCAAACTTGAGTTCATCCGGCCTCATACAGTCATCAAACTCCGCTGCCACCATGGAATTCTTGCTGACGTGGCGATCCCTCCCATACTCGATCTATGTCTCGCTGATTTTCAAATTCTGCCACAAACATATTGCTGCCAACTGGTCTGAATCTCAATCCTCATGGGTTTCCCCACGCCGAACGGAGGGCATTGGCTGTAGTCTGGATATGGAATTAATTTCGATGAACAATTTTACCAGCCAGTAGCCACTTCGCCGGTCCTCCCTCGACGCGGTCGTCGATCACCAAGGGGGTAGCCTCTTCTTCCGACATGTCGAGTTTTTCCAAAGCCTCCTCCAACTTCTTCCTAGACGTGCCCTCCTCCCCCGCTCCTGCAGAGGCGTTGGGAGCAGCCATCCGTTTCCGCCTGCAGTGCACTAGCTCTCAGCCCCGGCAACGAATCCCCGTGCGAACAGCGAGTTCCACGGTCAAAACCCTAAACACCAGAGGCGCCGCCAAAGGGTTTTACGACTTTGGGGGAAAACTTTTCAATGGATTGGATTTCTAATCCGACTCGAGTTCAAATACTCTTTTATCTGAGCCTGGATTTATTACGTGGGGTCAAAGCATGTACGCTCACCCTGTATTCCCTGGCATTCGCTAATAAACGCCAGTCCATGAATTTCAAATGCACAGATCCTATGAAAAAGCACACGCGGAACCATGTTTTACGAATATTCCATTCCAAAAATATTTTCAGAACTGGTGGGAATATTTTCGATCTCTCGCCAAACCATGTTGTCTGCATAATGTAGCGCACGACACAACATATCAACACAAGCTCCCTTGGGCACTAAATGGAGAGACAAAACGAGGAGTTGCACACGAGCAAATACCCTTTGTTTGCCAAATTAAAATACAGTACAAACAACTAATTACATTTAACAACCACATCAGCCATTTAGCTGGGCAGGGAAGCCATGGGAACCAGGCTGCATATATCATCGTATTGCCAAAACCAGATAGCCTATTACCATGTAGATACAAGTGCCGTTCAAAATATTCAGACATTTCATACCAACAAAGAGCTCAAGAAAACCCCATGTGCAAACTACATCCTCCGGAAATGGGGCTGATCACGGTCTCCATTGATATCATCAAATTCCGTAAACGCAACCATAGCATGAGCATCATGCCCACTGGAAACCTCATCCTCCGAGTGCAGCTCCATGGCTGCCATCCCACTTCCAATCACATTAGCACCCCAAGATGAGCTAAGAAGTAGGTCGTTGCGATGGACACCAACATGCATGTTCACCTATTAAAGAGAGAAAGGAGAGATAAGCCACATGAAAAGACACAATCAAATTAATCTGGGCTACAACATTCCCTGGACTTACATTAGGAGATCGAGAAATATTTTCAGGCACATCAGTAAGGACTGCAGGGAGAATGTTGACTAGCTGGGGGTTGCTTGATGGTGGTGTCGAAGCTAAAAGCCTCATTAGTGTTTCCCTAGCACTCCTCTCAACCAACGATTCGGTTTCTGGAATCAGAGGCTTCAAGCTAGGGAGCAGGGGAACAGGTGAAGTTATAGAAGGACCACAACTCACCAAATAAGCCTGACCGGAGGAACACATATCAATGACTGGGACATGCACAATAGGATCAGACATCAATGGTGTAAATGTTGGAACCTGTGAGCTATGCAATGAAACAAATGGTGAAGTAGGAAGTGGCAGGTGAAGCAACGGAAATGTTGGAACCTGCGAACCATGTACAGGAACAAGAGGTGAAGTGGGAAACGGCAGATGAAGTAACGGATATGTTGAAACCATAGAACCATGCAGGGGAACAATTGAAGTAGGAAGCTGGAGGTGAAGTGAAGGATCGTGCAGTATCGATGGAAGATTAAGTGAAGGTGAATTAGTTGTATCCAACTTTGCAGAAAATGACGAGACAGATGATACTTCATTTGATACCAGCGGGCCCAAAGGTGACTGGGGAAATGGTTCTACAGATGTAACTGGCATATGCAGAGGGGTTACACTGTACTGCAGTGACGATGGGCATGGCGGACACCAGCAATAGTAAGGCTTAAATGGATTCTCTGAAGAACCCTCTGGGAGTGGATAAAGAGGTGGCAGCAAGGGAAATGAAAGAGGCAAGTCTAATGAAGAAGCGGGAGTGACACTGTTTTTTGAACACTCCCTATCACACACCTCACTGGTTGAATCAGGGTTAACACTCTTTGCTATCAAAGGATTTGCATCGATCAGAGCAGTTGATGGGCCCAACCAGTCCCCACGCCGCTTCAGCTTCTCTCTCCCAACAACCTTTGCACAAGAGGTCCTTGGAACCCCATCTTTAAAAGTGCTGGATCTGGGACTCAGACTGGCTTGATAGATCAAGCTTGCTTTTGTTGCATTAGCGGCAGAGGTGCGAGACCTTGAAGACCTGGAAACGACTGATGGGGGCTGTAAATGTTGCCCTTGTGAGCTTGAATTACTGAGGAAGTCAGTAGATGATCCCAACAATTTAGCATCTCCAATACTTGGTGCAAGAAGATAAGCATGTAAATTAGTAACAAAAGCATCAAGTCGGGAATTGGAGATGCCTGTGAGATCAGAGAGGGTTGGCCTGCCCTGAAGTAGATTTTTCATCTGTATCAAAAAAATTGAGATAGAATCAGCATACCATGGTACATGCGATTTTGCATGAGGATTAAATTTATATTGCAATTGCAGTTCATGTGGATAGGCTCAAGTACATGGAGTTTGCTCTCCACGTTACATGTGGCACATCACAGTTGAGATCGCACATGGTTCATGGTACATTTACACTTAATTTGGCAGCCACTACAAAATACAAACCTTTGCAAGAAGCTCCATTCCACATTCCTTCGACTTTTCAGCGCACCAGTAGTACAATCTTTTAGATTCTGAAATCCTGATAAGGAAAGAACGTCCAGAATTATCAGCTGATATTTCTTCAATCGCAACTTCTGAAACTTCTAGGCCATCGTTCAACAGAGCCAATTCCTCTGAACAACCATCGTCACCGGAGAAGGTAAGGCGCATGCTCGATGAAGGCAGAAGGCCAAGGCTAAGCTTCCCTCTGTACAAAGGAAATGAGTTCATGTAAGATCTCTGACTTTCTATTCTGAACAAATAAATAACAAAGGTTTTTTTTTCAGTATCACAACAGTTTTTTGGCTTGCTACCAAAAAAACACTGTAAGAAAAACGAAAAAAATACATTTCCATCAACTAAATGTAATCGGATCAGAGGAACTTCAATAGAAATTACTATAAAATTACATAGACATTCTTGAATGCAAGGAGTAGCCGTGGGACAGAGCGCATAGATAAGTGAGAACTGAGAAGTAATAGAGCATTGAGACAAAAGCGCGCAATTAGGTTTCCACCAGAGACACTGGAGGATAGTGCAGAACCTAAGTTGCTCAGCACCATATCATTGGCAGACTTTCATAAAATAACCACCAACGTACAGTACTTGAAGACGATTTTTAAGAAAAATCGCAGATTTGCCTTTTAATAGGAATAAGTAAAAGAACTAAATTTAAATACCAAATCACAGTATCAGACAAATGTTTCTTTAAGAAAAGCTGCAGCTTTGCCTCATGATTCGTACGAAAGAATCATGAATCATCTAATGATTTTTCCTTTGCAAGTGATAAACCAAGAATTAAATCTCCTTAGACAAGTTGTGCCAGATCATGGCACTGGCAGGTTGTGATTTTAGTTGCACATGAGCAAATCTACAACAACTTCCAATGAGTGGATGATTATATTGCGAAAATTTAGAGCAAAGTAATACGAACCATCCATAGTCAACTATAGTCAGTGACCTCCATTTTAAGGGAAAACCTCAATCAATTTGAACTGAAAAATGGAAAGAAATGATTGCCGATGGTAGAAATGTTGATAAAAACATCCATGGTGAATTGAAGGAAGGCGTATGTAACAAAGACTAGACAGGGTACATTAAGTACACACCATGGGTAGAGAGGGGATAGAAACACGGCTATAAGACATAAAACAGTTTATAGATGGAACAGCTCATTAGGCATAGGATAACTGATTTTAGAATGAGCATTGGTGTGAACACATTTTGTATTGGCTCATGTCACAAACTGTCTGCAGTGAAACAAACAGTAAACTACTGCATAAACTAACACTGGAGGAGCCTGTGATAAGCTAACTGCAACCACAAAACATACACAGGAAGTGTGTGAAAACATCAACAAATGAGATATCAAACTCTTTGAAGTATCAATAGAAAATTTCACCTAAAGCATCATATAGTCCAGAATCCTACAGATCCAATCTCATCTAAGACTGAAATTGTGATGTGTGTGATTAGTTATTATTAATGCAGGTAACATAATACCGTAAGGCATGAAAGGAACTACCTTCTCTTTCCTCATATATCAGAGATTATGACACATGCCCAAATAACCTACAAATGGAAACATATATTTATTTGGTAGATGAACAATGCCATCACTAATAAGATGAAACATGTAATCCTAGAATCAATAGAATCAACAATCTAGCATATGATACGTCCTTCTTAATGAGGTCAGAATAGCTGAAAACACCTCCACAAAAAGCAATTATCATGTATCATGAAGTACAAGAACAAGAAGGAATATCATGTTCATAATGAAAGCAGACGAAGTTCTTAAATAGCAGAGATAATCACAAGAACAAAATAATATGAAGGAAATACATGTTACAGCATTCTGCAACACAGCAGAGTAGCTGCATGAACAAAATTCTAACTAGGCTGTGACAATGATGTGAAAAGGGTGACTACAGAAAATAGGAATGTTCGGTTTGTTATGGATTGTAAATGATAGTGTTGAGAAATTTACTGAATCATGACACTTGAATGACATACTAATTCCCATGCAAGATGCAACTAAGAGGAGGTTCATCACTTAACCAGACTGATCTATCTGACAAGACTCGAGTAACATGAAATGCAACAATTTGACGACTTATGTTGTACCAACATAGTGCTAAGGGGGAAAAAATGCTGCGATGGATTTAGAATGCGCACAATATTTACCACATCACAGGATACAGTAACACGTAATTTTCCAAAATCGCCAGTACAACTACATGATGATACATTTCCTCCTAAATTTTCCGTTCTGTCTTGTTTTGTTATTTGATGCACTTAATTCAGAACAAAAAGTTCATCAGCAAAAGTTTAGTGTCCGGCTGAGGGGCAATTTGACAGAAGACACAATATCCTCTGGCAGGTATAAAATGTATCTGGCTGCCTCCATGCTTCATACGCAGCAGAGATGCTAGACAGTTAGCAAACGAGAAAGCTAGCCATGCCCTACAATATTAATCATTTCATGACAATGTGCGGAACACACAACTGTGGCACAATCTAAAAGAGAAGTCATCATGTGCGTGCTCCTCTGGTAGCTTGCATAGTGTGGTGCGAAAGCAATCCAATTCTGTGGATGAAGTTAAATTTGTGGGTGGCTACCTGATGGTTGTTGGGCAGAGGAGGGGACCGTGGCGGTCGACCTTGCCGACGCGCAGCGAGACGAGGGGAACGCAGAGACACCTTGCCAGCATGCCCACCTCCGAGACCTCGAAGTGCTGCACCGCCCGACCGATGACGTGAGAAGAGAGGCAATCGATGGCACTTGTCGCGCACAGGGGGTAGGAAATGTCACCTGAGAGAGGTGAGAAATGAAGCGGTTCTCGGCGGCGGAGCATGAGACGTTGAGGGTGAGGAGAGGCCTGAGACGGTCGTCGGCGCGGCAGGCCCCCACGAGCTGCTGGCGCAGAGGCAGCGGGCGATGAGCATCCTCTCCTCCTCCTCCCGCTCCTCGTTCCGATCCAGAGGTCTCCGGCTCGTCGTCGTCGGAGTTGGGGAAGGAGGAATAGGATCCCTCTCGGCTCGGCGGCTCACCCATCTGGAGAGGGCAGGAGGGAATCCTAGGGTTTGCTCGAATCTGGTGGGAGACAAGATTGGGGGAGGAGAGAGCAAGATGAGACAGGAGACGGTAGGGGAACCACGGGACCAGAACCAAATCAATCGCAGACCGAGGGGGAGCGGAGGGCGGAGGCAGATATTTTTCCAAGCGACTGATTGCAATTGCGCCCTCAGGGTGTGGCCCCGATCCATCCTCTCTCCCTCGTCCGTCCAACTGCACGCCCTGCAGTTTGGTCCCATGTTTTTTTTTTTTTAAGAAACACTTATGCATTCCATTACAATAGATTGCTGGGCAAATCGCCAGCTACACAGTCATTTACAAAGTCTGGGAATTGACCGAACCAACATTCGAAAGTGCCTACATTCATGATTGTGCCGTGCGCAGCTAGCCTGTGCGCAGCATGATTACATGATCTTTGGCAATGTTTGATACATAGATCAGATAGACCCATGCGTAACTGAAATTTAATCTCTTTCAGCAGAGCACCTAAAGCAGAGAGATTATAAGCTTCAGAAGTGATAGCATGTTTCAGCACCAGCGAATCAGTCTCAAAGATTACTCGGTCACATCCCAGCTGGATGGCTACATTCACAGCATGGAGCATTGCTAATGCTTCTGAATGCAATGGCTCAGCTACGTTTTTCAAATTACCTGCTCCGGCTGCCAAAAGCTCGCTTTTGTTGTTCCTTATAGTGAAACCCCAGCCTCATGAAAGGAATTCTTCACGGAAGGCCCCATCTGTATTAATCTTTAGTATGTCTGCAGGCGGTGGAACCCATTTCCTAGTAGAGCTTTGTTTCGTTATGTTCCCTTGCTGCATAGAATTCAAAACATTAGTTAGCTGGTGGCTAATTGAAAAAGATATTTCATCATTGGTTCTCATAGCATCACCAACATTGCATTTATTTCTCTGATGCCACCATAACCACAAGAGCATACATGTTTTTAATTTTTCCTCTTCCTTTAAGCTGAGCACTTCCTCCATGAATTTAACGGAGTCTGGACAGGCTAACAATCGAAGTCTAACATGTTCAAGTTCAGTTTGCCTCCATATGGCTTTCACCTTTTTGCATTTAAGGAAACAATGGCCTCCATCCTCATCAAATCTAGAGCGGAGTGGACATCGAGTATCAACATCCATACCTCTGCGTTGAAGCTTTGTTCGTAAAGGTAAACTGTATGTTGTCACCCGCCATAAGAAGTGTCGTATTTTGTTGGGGAGAGGGAGCGCCCATAGTTTTCTCCACATAAGACCTCCTCCTTCATTAGCTGCATTTGAAGATGTTAGGCCTGATGGGGACTCCCTGTTTCTAGTGTCGACTGCTACCTTGTATGCAGATTTCACGGAAAAGATACCTTTTTATCGAAGTGCCAAGCAACAACGTCCTCTCCGTGTTCATGAATGGGAATCTGCAGAATGATGTTAGCATCATCTGGAATAAATGTCTGTTGGACCAACTGGATATCCCACGTGCTTGTACTAGGATCAATTAGCTCCGACACCTCAGTTATAACATTACGCCCTCTCTGTGTTACAACTTTCTTGGTGCTTCCCCTTGATATCCAGGGATCAGTCCAAATATTAATGTTTTCCCCCTTTCCAATCCTCCAAATGATGCCTCTTTTAAGTAATTGTATTCCTTTTAGTATGTTGCGTCATGCATAGGAGATGCCCTTGTTTGGGGTGGCTTCCAAAATCGGCTTCCCTAGATGATATCTTGCAGCTAAGGCTTTAGCACAAAGTGATGCTGGGTGTTGCAGTAGTCTCCACGCCTGTTTAGCTAGCATAGCTAGATTGAAAGAGTGTAAGTCCCTAAATCCCAGCCCTCCATCCATTTTCAGCTTTGAGAGCTTGTCCCACGATACCCAATGTATCTTGTTTTGTTTATCCATTTAACTCCACCAGTAGCGCCCTATCATGGAACTCAAATCATCACATAGGGATTTTGTAATATCAAAACATGCCATAGTATATACTGGGATTGCCTGTGCTACTGCTTTTATTAGTACTTCTTTCCCTGTCTTTGACAACATCTTTTCCTTCCATCCTTGGATCTTCTTCCACACCTTCTCTTTTATATATTCAAATGTTTTTGTTTTTGATTTACCAACATATGTTGGAAGTCCCAAATATTTTGAGGATAATCCTTCTGCCGTTATGTGTAACATCTGTCTCACTTCCTCCTTCTGCCATGGTTTTGTATTTTTACTGTAAAGGACTGTTGATTTGTCTTTGTTGATCATCTGTCCTGAACAAGCTTCATATGTCTCTAGAATACGATTCACTTCTTGGGCATTTCTAGCATTCGCTTCCATCAAGAGTAGTGAGTCATCGGCAAATAATAGATGGATGATACTAGGTGCTCTCTTGCATATTTTGACTCCCTTCAAACCTCCTCTCTGTTCAGCCGCATATAGCATAGCCGAGAAACCTTCAGCACACAATAAGAAAAGGTAAGGGGACAAGGGGTCCCCTTGTCTTAACCCTCTATGCGGAATTATCATGTCTGTAACTTCTTTGTTTATCTTTATTTGGTATCTAACAGTGGTGATGCACTTCATTATTACTTGAATCCAGCCACTATTAAATCCCAACCTATGCATGATGTCCTTCAAGAATTTCCACTCCACGCGGTCGTAGGCCTTGCTCATGTCCAGTTTGACTGCTGCATAGCCTATTGATCCTTTTCTTCTTCTCTGTAAGAAATGTGTTAGTTCATATGCCAAGAGGATGTTATCTGATATTAATCACCCTAGTGCAAAGGCACTCTGGTTTGGTGATATTATGTCTGGAAGAATAAGCTTTAGACGATTGGTAATTACCTTGGATACCAGCTTATATGTCATGTTACACAGGCTTATGGGTCGCAAGTCTTTGATCTTCTCAGGCTTCGCATTTTTGGGAACAAGCACCACTAAAGTGTCATTCCAGTTCTCGGGCATTTGTCCTCCTCGTAGAACATTGAGGACCTCCTTTGTAACTTGCTTGCCCACCGTATCCCAGAAACGTTTGAAGAAAATAGTTGGCATCCCGTCCGGACCAGGGGCTTTTAGGTCGTCGATATCATTTAGAGCAGCTTTCACTTCTTCCTCTGAATATTCTGCACATAATATTTCATTCGTTTCTGCAGTTACCTTTGGGTGGACCGATTTTAGAATAGCCGCATTATCTTGTCTTGCTGTGGAGGAGAAGATACTAAAGAAGTAGTGTGTAATAAGCTCTTTCAAAGGCTCGTTTCCTTCAATCCAACGACCATCATCTGTCTTTAATCCCTTCAAGGTGTTCTTTTTCTTCCTTTCCGATGCAAAGGCGTGGAAGAAAGCCGTATTTTTATCCCCTGCTTGAAGCCACTTGACATGAGCCCTTTGTCTCCAAAAAGTATCCCATTGGTGTTCCAACCGATCTAGTTTGTCTCTGAGGAAATGTTCCCTGGCAACCGATTCTTTGTTGATGTCCTCCCTTCTCACATTTTCTAGTTCCTTTTTAGCACCTTAATTCTTTTTGGAAGGTCACCCAAGACATTAGAGTCTCAGTCTTGGAGGTCATGTGCCACTGCTTTTAACATCTCCGAAGTGCTTTGACCTCCTGTGAGTGAGGCTTTAGCCCATGCATTTTTCACTATTGTCTGACATTCTTCCTCTTGCAACCACTTGGCTTCAAATCTAAACCTATGTGCAGTATTTTTGTATATTATTTCACTGTTTGGTCTCTCCACATATACGATAACTGGCCTATGGTCGGAATGATAGAGATCTCCGTTTAGGACCTTATAGGCAGGAAACCTCATGCACCAACTCCTTGATGCCACCGCTCGGTCTAGCCTTTCCTTAATGTAGTTGGCCGCTACATGACTATGGTTGCGCCAGGTATATTTGTCACCAATGCATCCTAGGTCTTGCAGCCCACAATCATATAGTGCTGCTCTGAAATTCCCCATTTGGTTCTGAGCCCGGGGTGGCCCCCCTCTTTTTTCATGATTATATAATATTTCGTTGAAATCACCTGCACACAGCCAAGGGAGGTTTTGTTGTTGGTGAAGAACCCTCATTAATTTCCATGTTTTCCACTTTTTATCCCTCGCAGGTTCTCCATAAACACCTGTGAAGCGCCATTTGAAACCGTCTCTTTCCACCACTCCAACATCAATATGATATCTTGAATAATTGTGCAACACAAGGTTTATTTCCTTCTTCCACATCAAAGCTAGACTGCCGCTCTTCCCATTACAGTCCTTCACCACCATATTACTCATGCCAAGTATCCACTTCAACCTCTCCATCCTCCTTCTATCCGGTTTTGTCTCCGAGAGGAAGAGAATGTCGGGGTCCACCTGCTTCTGGAAGTCCAAAAGACCTCGAACTGTCGGGCCATTCCCCAAGCCCCGGCAGTTCCATGTTGTTATTCTCATTCCGTCCCGCGGGACTGATTTGCCAGTCCCGCTTTCATGTCAAGTTTGTGTTCTGCAATCACATTTTCTGGTTCTTGGCAATTTTCCAATATCTTTACTGGTCGGTCGCTCACTTGTATCTCCTTCCCTCCTTCACTGTCCACTATCATCCTTGCTCTCTTTACATTCTCCACTTCTTCCTCTATCTCCATGGCTGCAACTCCTCTCTTCTTTGGATCTGGCTCACTCACACTACAAGGTTGTGATTTTTTGGCGCGCTCAAACCGTTTGAATGTGCCACAGTTTCCTTTCTTTTTGTCCACAACTTTGACTTCCCCCACGGGCCTCCCTATCCCCTTGCCTGAAGTTTGGTTATTGATTTCTTCTGCCTTCACTCTATTCTCATGTGTACCTGATGTTCCCTCGCAGGTCTTACTTGTATTTGACTCTATCAGGAGAGATCCGCCCATCTTTCCTACCGTATTATTATTCTTGCTTCCCAGCTCTTCTCCAGGACTCACCCTCTTTCCTTCCATGCTAACTTTTTGTTCCGCCCCTTGTATTTCCAGCTGGCTCTCTTCATTACTTCTGGGGTATGCTAGGTCATTGTTTCCAGGGGCATCTTTCCTCCAGGAAATGGCATCACTTCCCTTGCTTCCTCTACTGCTGTTACTCCAAAATCCTACTTTCTCCTGAGAGCCCCTACTTTTATCTTCGTTGATAGGTGATTTTCTCCAAACAACAGCTTTCAACTGATACGTCTCCAACGTATCTATAATCTTTGATTGCTCCATGCTACTTTATCTACTGTTTTAGGCAATATTGGGCTTTATTATCCACTTTTATATTATTTTTGGGACTAACCTATTAACCGGAGGCCCAACCCAGATTTGCTGTTTTATGCCTATTTCCGTGTTTCGAGGAAAAGGAATATCAGACGGAGTCAAAATGGAACGAAATCAACTAGAGAAGTTAATTTTGGAAGGAAACCCACCTGATGGACTTGGACCCCACGCCACAAGATACAGGAGGTGCTCACGAGGGTGGCCCCCCCACCCCCGGGCGCGCCCCCTACCTCGTGGGGGCCCCGTAGCTCCACCGACATACCCCCTGCACCCATATATATCTACGTACCCTAAAACTTCTAGAACAGAAGATAGATCGGGAGTTCCGCCGCCGCAAGCCTCTGTAGCCACCAAAAACCTTTCGGGAGCCCGTTCAGGCACCCTGCCGGAGGGGGAACCCATCACCGGTGGCCATCTTCATCATCCCGACGCTATCCATGACGAGGAGGGAGTAGTTCACCCTCGGGGCTGAGGGTATGTACCAGTAGCTATGTGTTTGTTCTCTCTCTCTTGTGTTCTTGAGGTGATACGATCTTGATGTATCCCGAGCTTTGCTATTGTAGTTGGATCTTATGATGTTTCTCCCCCTCTACTCTCTTGTGATGAATTGAGTTTCCCCTTTGAAGTTATCTTATCGGATGAGTCTTTTATGAGAACACTTGATGTATGTCTTGTCGTGATTATTTGTGGTGACAATGGGATATCATGTGCCACTTGATGTATGTTTTGGTGATCAACTTGCGAGTTTCGTGACATTGGGAACCTATGCATAGGGGTTGGCACACGTTCTTGACTCTCCGATAGAAACTTTGGGGCACTCTTTGAAGTACTTTTATGTTGGTTGGATGAATCTGAGATTGTGTGATGCATATCGTATAATCATGCCCACGGATACTTGAGGTGACAATGGAGTATCTAGGTGACATTAGGGTTTTGGTTGATTTGTGTCTTAAGGTGTTATTCTAGTACGAACTCTTTTATAGATTGATCCGAAAGAATAACTTTGAGGTGGTTTCGTACCCTACCATAATCTCTACGTTTGTTCTCCGCTATTAGTGACTTCGGAGTGACTCTTTGTTGCATGTTGAGGGCTTGTTATATGATCTATCTATGTTATTATTGTTGAGAGAACTTGCACTAGTGAAAGTATGAACCCTAGGCCTTGTTTCCTATCATTGCAATACCGTTTACGCTCACTTTTATCATTAGTTACCTTGCTGTTTTTATTATTTCAGATTACAAAAACCTATATCTACTATCTATTTTGCACTTGTATCACCATCTCTTCGCCGAACTAGTGCACCTATACAATTTGCCATTGTATTGGGTGTGTTGGGGACACAAGAGACTCTTTGTTATTTGGTTGCAGGGTTGCTTGAGGGAGACCATCTTCATCCTATGCCTCCTACGGATTGATAAACCTTAGGTCATCCACTTGAGGGAAATTTGCTACTGTCCTACAAACCTGTGCACTTGCAGGCCCAACAACGTCTACAAGAAGAAGGTTGTGTAGTAGACATCAAGATCTTTTCTGGCGCCATTGCCGGGGAGGCTAGGTGTGACGCCCCCGATTCAATCGTACACTAATCATGCACGCAAATGTGTACGATCAAGATCAGGGACTCACGGGAAGATATCACAACACAACTCTACAAATAAAATAAGTCATACAAGCATCATAATACAAGCCAGGGGCCTCGAGGGCTCGAATACAAGTGCTCGATCATAGACGAGTCAGCGGAAGCAACAATATCTGAGTACAGACATAAGTTAAACAAGTTGCCTTAAGAAGGCTAGCACAAACTGGGATACAGATCGAAAGAGGCGCAGGCCTCCTGCCTGGGATCCTCCTAAACTACTCCAGGTCGTCGTCAGCGGGCAACACGTAGTAGTAGGCACCTCCGGTGTAGTAGGGGTCGTCGTCGACGGTGGCGTCTGGCTCCTGGACTCCAGCACCTGGTTGCGACAACCAGAAAGAAAGGAAAAGGGGAGAAAAGGGGGAGAAAGCAACCGTGAGTACTCATCCAAAGTACTCGCAAGCAAGGATCTACACTACATATGCATGGGTATATGTGTAAAGGGCCATATCAGTGGACTGAACTGCAGAATGCCAGAATAAGAGGGGGATAGCTAGTCTTATCGAAGACTACGCTTCGGGTCACCTTCGTCTTGCAACAGGTATAAGAGAGTAGATTGAAGTCCTCCAAGTAGCATCTCCAAGTAGCATCTCATAGCATAATCCTACCCGGCGATCCCCTCCTCATATCCCTGAGGTAGAGCGACCACCGGTTGTATCTGGCACTTGGAAGGGTGTGTTTTATTAAGTATCCGGTTCTAGTTGTCATAAGGTCAAGGTACAACTCCAAGTCGTCCTGTTACCGAAGATCACGGCTATTCGAATAGATTAACTTCCCTGCAGGGGTGCACCACATAACCCAACACGCTCGATCCCATTTGGCCGGACACACTTTCCTGGGTCATGCCCGGCCTCGGAAGATCAACACGTCGCAGCCCCACCTAGGCTCAACAGAGAGGCCAGCACGCCGGTCTAAACCTAAGCGCACAGGGGTCTGGGCCCATCGCCCATAGCACACCTGCACGTTGCGTACGCGGCCGAAAGCAGACCTAGCCTAGTGGCGTTCCAGTCCAATTCGGCGCGCGCCGCTCCGTCGCTGACGTCTGAAGTGCTTTGGCTGATACCACGACGTCGAGATACCCATAACTACTCCCACGTAGATGGTTAGTGCGTATAGGCTCGTAGCCAGACTCAGATCAAATACCAAGATCTCGTTAAGCGTGTTAAGTGTCCGCGAACGCCGAACAGGGCCAGGCCCACCTCTCTCCTAGGCGGTCTCAACCTGCCCTGTCGCTCCGCCACAAAGATCCACACAGAGGGCCGTCGGGACAAGGGTCCTTTCAGCCCCCAATCCGTGAATCACTCGCGGGTACTCTTCGAGCTGACCCGACTTTAGTCACCATCTGTATAGTATGTATGTATGTATAGTATATACCCGTGATCACCTCCCGAGTGATCACGGCCCAATAGTATAGCAAGGCAGACTGACAAGAATGTAGGGCCAATGATGATAAACTAGCATCCTATGCTAAGCATTTAGGATTGCAGGTAAGGTATCAACAGGTGTAGCAACAATGTCAGGCTATGCATCAGAATAGGATTAATGAAAGCAGTAACATGCTACACTACTCTAATGCAAGCAGTATAGAGAAGAGTAGGCGATATCTGGTGATCAAGGGGGGGGGGCTTGCCTGGTTGCTCTGGCAAGAGAGAGGGGTCGTCAACTCCGTAGTCGAACTGGGCAGCAGCAGCGTCGGTCTCGTAGTCTACCGGAGAGAAGAGGGGGAAGAAACAGTGAATACCAAGTAAACAGATGCATATCGGTGCATGACATGTCAAGAAGCGATGCTAGGCGTGCCCTAACGTGGTATAAGGTGGTACTGGTCAAGGGGGAATCATCCGGGAAAGTATTCCCGGTGTTTCGTGTTTTCGGGCAGAGGAGCCGGAGGGGGAAAGTTGCGGGTTCGATAGGTTAGGGGGGTGTGGTGGACGAACGGACTGCGTATCCGGAATCGTCTCGTCGTTCTGAGCAACTTTCACTTTGAAAATATTTTAAACCGAGTTACGGATTAAAAGATATGATTTTTAAAAGATTTTAACAATTTTGGAATTTAATTATTTATTTAATTAATTCGAAAAAAATGTATTTATGACGTCAGCATGATGTCATGCTGACGTCAGCAGTCAACAGGGGTTGACTGAGTCAACCCTGACATGTGGGTCCAGTGGGACCCACCTGTCATTCTCTAATTAAATTAATTAGGGTTTAGGTTAATCTAATTACAGTTTAATTAAACTTAACTAGTTAATTAATTTAATTAAACCGGATTAATTAACTTAATTAATTAATTAATTAATTAATAATATTATTAAATCATTTTAATTTTATTAATTATATTTATTGTTTTTATTTATTTTATTATTTATTATTTATTTATTTATATCTTTTTTTTTATTATTATTATCTTTATTTTTTTTATTTTTTTTAATGTTCTGGGGGGAGGGCCCCGTTTGTCATAGGCACAGAGGCCTTGCGGGTCGGGCGCGGGTGCGGGCACGCGCCCATCAGGGCCACCAGGGGGGCGTCGGCGATAGCAGGGCACGGCGAGGCCGGCC